>NC_067141.1:24509663-24773109 GCF_903995435.1 Acomys russatus
AGACAAACCTGGTTCCTGGTACATAGCTGCTAGGCATGTGTCAGAATCCAAGCGAACATGGGGCATGCTCTACTTTTGTTTCTGTTTCTGTGGCTAAACACCCTGATCAAAAGCAACTTGAGGTAGGAGGGGTTTATAACATATTACACATTAGTCCATCCTTGAGAGAAGTCAAGGCAGGATCTTGGAGGCAGGAACTGAAGGAGGGGCCATGCAGGAATCCTGTTTACTGGTTGCTACTCATGGATTGCTTGATTCGCTTTATACACAGCCTAGGCAGGCCCACCTGCCCAGAGTGGCACTTCCCACAGTGGGCTTCGCTTCTTCGCATCAATCATTAATCAAGGAAATGCCACACGGACTTGCTCACAGGCCAATCTGATGGAGACATGTTCTTGAATTGGGGTTCCCTCTTCCCAAGTAACCATAGGTTTCTGTCAAGTTGACAATAAAAACTGACCATCACAGAGGAAACGTGTTTTGTTCGGGAGTGAGCACACAGGTGGCCAGGTGATGGCCAGGGATGAAGAAGTGGGTCTGATAAATGGTGCATGCAACTGAGCCATGAACAGGGGTAACTTGTGGTTGAGGAGAAGGGAAGTCGTGAACTCAGAGTGGTTACTTAGGGGAACATGTATCCTCCCGGCATCATCACCCACCAGCCCTGTCACCCTGACAGGACCCCTCAGTCCGCTGCCTCTTGTTGCTCTTGTACCTCCATCATGAGGCATGGAGAGTCAATCCACTGTGCACACAAGGAACAGAGCACCAGGCACTTAGTCCTGGGTTACCCTGGGACATGATCCCCTTAGGATGACCAGGGCCTGGCCCAACCACCACCACCACCTCCTCCTCCTCGTCCTCATCTTCCTCCTCATCCTCCTCCTCCTCCTCCAGGACCTGGTAGTTTGGCATTAGTGTCCTCTGGCCTCACCACAGCCAATATCCCAGCATTCATTACTTTAATAGTCACTGGGACTAAACACCTGACAAAAAGAAAACTAAGGAAGGGAGGGTTTGTCCCAACTCACAGTGCAGAGGGCTGCTGTCCATCCTAGCAGGGAAATTGCTGCAGGGGCAGTGTCATCCCTGGCCCACTCTTGGCTGTCATTCTCCTTTTCTCTATTTTATTTGGCCAGGGACCCCAGCCCTGTCTGGTGGTGGCTGCCCACATTCAGGGAGGGGCTTCTCTCCTGGAGGCTGGAGACATGGCTCAGTGGATGTAGTGCGTGCCTGTCACTCATCAAGCCATGGGTTCGATCCCCAGCACTCAGCGCTGATGATGTAGCTCTCACCTATTAGGCCGGCACTCAGGGTGTGGAGGCAGGAGGATCAGCAGCTTAAGGTCATCCTCAGCTACAGAGAGAGTTGGGGGCCAGCCTGGGCTACAGAGGCTCTGTCCAAACAAATCAGAACAAACAGAAAACTCTCTGGAGACATCCTCATAGACACACCCAAGGCATGTCTCCTAGGAAATGCCAAATCCTAGCAGGTTGATAATGGAGACGAACCATTATGACCCCCAAGCCCTTCTTGATGTTGAAGACCTAACTTGGGGGTCTTTGGGACTTCTGAGTTTCCTTTCCGAGAGCATGTGAGGGGGGTGGGGGCTCTGCTAGAGGCCAGCGCAGGGGTCTGAAGCAGCAGAGTGGTGTCTTGGGGGAAAGAAAGTGGGTTCCTTGTGCCGGGCCTGAGGTCCAAGCTCAGAAACTACCCTGTATGGAGCTAGGCACCACTGACTTCTGGGTTGGGGCTTTTCCATGGAGCTACCGAGTGTGTCCCGCTGGTCCTGGAGCAGAGAAGCCCAGGCAGGCGCTCACTGGAGGGTTGCTTGTGCTGCGGAATCAGGCAGGACAATCGTGAACTTCCGTCCGGCATGGATTCCGTCCTGGCATCCGTTCCTGCAGGGAGGCGCCTGGCTCAACACTCTCAGGCCACATTTAGCACTTTTCCCAGGTGGCGAGTGGGTGTCCTGATGGGGGAGAGAAGGCAGATGGGTGGGGCGATGGAGAAGCTGCAGAGCAGTTGCTAGGGGAGGCTGGTGTGCAGGCACACCTCCAGACCGCACGCACCCAGAGGACTGCCCTCAGCCCTTGGATTATGTGGAGAGGCTAAGGCAGGCAGGGGCCAGCATGAGCTTCCGGTCTCCCCACCCCCCTAATCCACACCAGCAGCAGAAGGAGGATGTTGACCCTCTTGTCTCTGGAATTTTCCATGCTCACATCTGCCAAAGCATATTCTGCCTTCTAAGCCCCATGCTGTAGAAGTGTCCCCTGCCTCCCTTCTTTACAGCTGTCCTGAACTGTGGCATTTACCAATTTCCACAGTGTGAGAACTCTGCCCCTTCCGATCTCAAACTGCCAGTGTGTTTACTGATCCTGGAGCTGAGGAAACATGCCCACAGCCAGCCCTGGCAAGCTGGCATGCTGCAGCACACCCCCAGTCAGGACTGTGTCCCTCTTCTGTTTCCTCCAGCTCCACCGTGGTAGGCCCTCAGTCCTGAAACTTAGAGAGTGGCTTAAAAGTCCTACAGGGTTGTCTTCAAGCCTGATGGCGCCTAGCCTGGAAGTTCTGATGCCTCGGTTCTCTTCCCTGTCCTAATATAAGCTCCCTGTGGGAAGTTTATAGCCTCAGTTTCCCAACCTGTAAATGGCTACTCTCTCTTAATTTTCTTTTTCCATTATCAACTTTTGGATATTTGGCCAGAAGCCTCCGTAACTACTGGTCAGTGTTCACTGAAAGTGACTGTCTCTAATGGTCTCCATGAATATGTATGGCCAGTGGTCACCATGAATGGATGTTGTCAGCATTTACCGTTAGTGGATGTGTCAAATGGTCTCCATGCAGCTGAGATGGCTCAGCAGGCAAAGCACTGGCTCTGTAAGGATGGGGACCTGAGTCTGATCCCCCGATCTCAAGTAAAGCCAGATACAGAGGCATGTTGCATCTGTTACTCTAACACTCCTGTGATGAAATGAGAGGCGGAGATAGCATTCACAGAAGCTCACTGGCCACGTTGGTAGTGGTGGGGACCAGCTAGGCTGATGTTGGTAGTGGTGGGGACCAATGTTAGAGAACCTCTCTGAAACAAAAAGAAAGGCCCAGACTGACTGGTACCTGAGGCCATCCTCTGACCTCACATGTACTCCATGGCACAAGCTCCCACTACACACACACACACACACACACACACACACACAAGACAGGAAAACTTGCCAGCATGAATGGGCACAAGCAATGGCATCATGGATGAGAGTGGACATGGACAGTGGTCACCATGAACATCCACAACTGTTGACTCTGAGGCAGGCCTGACAGGACCGAACTTCAGGGTCACAGAGGTGGCCACAGAGCAACCAAGGTGAACAGGAATGCTCTGAGCTAGTGTCCAGGCATGTGCAGCCCATCCCGGCACCAGCCAGGGAGAGGGTGAGGCAACCAGGCCCGCAGATGTTCTCAGGACTGAGGTGGGCACACAGCCTCTCAGCAAATGTCTGTACTGATCCCCACCTTTGGCAAAGTCCAGACGCTCCATCCTCCTCTAGGACATAGCAGCCTCTGGGGCCTGACTCAGGAATAGAGGGGATGGGGACCATCTGACTCACTGTTGCCTAGGCCAGTTACAGCAACCAGGTGGCTGATCGGCATTTGCTTGTGTCTCCTCCACTCTGTATCAGTGCCAGCTCTGACTTGTCCCCTTCCCTTATCACCTGGGGGGGGGGGGGGCTGGAAAATGTTCAACCTCACAAAAGTGAGGAAGATAGAGAATTAATGGATGAATGGATGATCAGTGGGTGGATGGACAAAGGATGGATTGATGGGTAGGTAGATGGATATATATTAGAGTGATTAATGGATAGATGGATCATGAATTTTGGATCCCATCATGATAGGTGGGTTGACAATGAATCAATAAACGTTAGGTGAATGATAGGTGATAAATAGGTAGGTAGATTGATGGGTGTTAAATTAATCATAGATGTAGACAGATGGACAGACAGATACTAGATGGATGTGTGTTAGATAGATGATGGATGGATGGATGGATAGATAGATTGATGGATAGATAGATTGGTGGATAGATGAATGAATGGATGGATAGATGGATTGATGGATAGATTGATGCACTGATGAGTGGTTAAGTGGGTAGGTAGGTCTCTGACTCAAAATGAGGAAAGATGCTCAGGTGGCACAAAATTCTGATGCTTTTTTCTAGTCAGAACTGTGCACACTGTTGGCTCTCAGTAAATCCTATGAGGAGAGTAAGGGACAGTGTAGTCCTGAGTAGGAAAAGACTAGGTACCCAGAGCCAAGCATCACACCATGAAAAGAGTTCAGTGTCGTCAAAGGAGGTTCAGCTGACCCATCCCCATGCAGTGCTAATGCCCCCATTCCCTCAAAGACTATACTAGGTACCTGGCTTCCTTGCCAGAGTTAGAAAACAGCACAGCATGGTCAGGCCTGCAGGAGGGCTTAGCCATGAGAGCCTGCTACTGTCTGTGTGATTTCCTCTTGGAGAGTTTGGGCTAAGTAGCCAGCCTGTCCATGCTCCTTGGCAGCCGGCAGCCAGTCAGCAACACTTAGCTTCCTCAGGACACATGCTGATTAAAACCTGACTCTGCTAACCAAGGTTGAGGCTGAGGCTGGCATGGTGGCCAGAAGCCCGGCATAGCAGATGGCACTCTTCTGCCTCAGGTTCCCTGGCCTGGACTTGGCCCCATGGAGCTGTAATGCTTGTGGATGTGCAGGACTCAGCGACAAGCAAAAAAGGCCAAGCGGCGGGGGGGGGGGGGCTATATTCTAGGAGCGACCTGCAACAGAGGAGAGGATAGTTGATAGGTAGGCTTGGAGCATGTCCCCGTTGGAAAGGCTCAGGAGTGTGGCTCTCTCTGGCACTGACAGAAACCATGGCTACGACAGCAGTCAGATGTTAGTCAGGGATTAAGGAAGGTTAAGGGCAGGAAGACCTCAGGCTTTGGCTGCATCTTTCTACACCACACTGTTCCCACCCATCAGCTGCAGAGCTCAGGGTCTTGTCCATCTCTCCTTAGCGCGAGAGCAGAGGCAGATGCTTTGGCCCTTTGTGCCTTGGATGAAGATGTGGGGGTGTGGGATAGAAGGGCCACAGCAGTCGCAGGGACAGGCTGGGACCTCAGTGCACTGGAAAGCTGGGTGGGGCATCCATGCACCCTGCTTGATGCTCTGTTTGCAGCCCTCTGTGGTGACTGGTGGACAGGGCTCCCTTCCCATCACTGTGGCTTGTTCTGTCCTGCTGTGAGAAGAGAGACATACAGAGCCAACCTCCCTCAGTGAAGGGCACGTCTTAAACAGTCATGGTTTGTGGTTCTGGGGCATCTCCCGTGTTTTTGAGTGTAGCAAGGGAGAGAGGAAGGCAGGCAGGACAACCCGAGAGAAGGGGGCAGGGCGAGGAGAAGAAAACAAGGCCAGAGCCGGAGACACCCGGCATGCAACCAGCAACCCAGCGAGGCCAGCAACCCACGCAGGGAGCCGCGACCATCCGCCAGCCAGCGACCCAGCAGCCAGCCCGCAATTCAGCCACCCACGCAGCCAGGCCAGCAATCCAGCAAACCAGCAACCCACGATTTTGTCGCAGACCCAGCGACTCACCCACTCATGGATCGGCGGCCACCCAGCCATCCCTCACCCATCTGATCACTCATCCATTAACCTCTCTACTCATTCATATCTATCTATCTATCTATCTATCTATCTATCTATCTATCTCCATATACCCACCACTTTATCCACCTAGGTATGCATGCATCCATCCACCCACCCACCCACTCACTTATCTTCTGGCCAGCCAGCCAGCCAGCCAGCCAGCCATCTGATCACTCATCCATTAACCTCTATATCATTCATCTATTCATCTACCCATATATCCATTACTTTATCCATCTAGGTATGCATATATCCATCCATCTACCCACCCACCCAAAAATCACTTACTATAGCAAATAGATGACTCAGAATTTAAGACCTCTTGATGTTCTTACAAAGGATGCAGGTTCAATTCCCAGCACCCTCATCAGGTGGCTTACAATGCCAATAACTTCATTTCCAGACCCTCTTATGGTCTCCAAAGACATCTGCACATGCATGACACACAGCCAGACAGGCTAGCGAACACATAAACATATAAATACTAAAACTTTTTAAAGCATGTACTGTGTGCATAGCTCTATATCACATGGCTGGCACATGTGGCCTCCAAAGATATCCATATCAAAACTCTGTCTGTCAATGTGTAAGTCAAAAGAGGACTTGGAAGATTTGATGAAATTAAAGCTGTTGCAATAAGGGATCAACCTGAGGTACCTAGAAAATGCCTAGATTCAATTTCATGTTTCCCGCTAAGAGGACAGAGATGGAGGAGGCCCTGTGACCACAGAGGCAGGAACTAGGGAGATTCACCTGTAGCCCTAGGTATATCTGGAGCTACAGGAAGCTAGGTAAGGCCAACAGACCTTCACCCAGAACTTCCTTGGAAAGTATTGCCTGTGTTTCCTTGATCCCTTCCAGTGACAACTGGGACAGAGTCTCAGCCTTGAAATCTGTGATAAAACAGGCTTCTGATGATTGGTGCTACCAAGCATGTCATTGTTTGTCACAGCAGCTGCAGGAGACTCATACTGTCTATGTTGGTGACTTGCAAAGGTCTTTGTATAGGCAGGAGGATACACCATCCATGGAGGACATGGGCAGTAGTGAAATTTGTGAAGAGAATCTGCAGGGGGGATGGGTGGCTGGAGGGTGAGTGCCAGATTACATGGAGATATCATTACAGATCTTTCTAGAAGGGATAAGCCAAGAAAAGGTAGAGGAGGAAGGAAGTGAGGGGCAAAAAGCAGAAGACAGCATTGTCCGATCCTGAGCCACATGGGAGTCTGGACAGAAAGCCACCTAGAAGGCTGAGATCAGCATGGAGATGTCCCCTCAGTGGTAGCCTGGGAGGACATGCCAAATTCTCTTGTTTGCAACTCAGCTTTGTTCTTCTCCAGTTGATCCACCATGCATAAATTCTCCCACCTTCTGTGCCTCAGTGTCTCCCCCTACAAGGTGAGTCCTTATCCTAGGCATGAGTGAGGGCACAAAGCCCACAGCATCTACCTCTGTGGCATTGTTCCTTGTCCTCACAAATTCCCTGTGAGGCAGGGTTCACCTCAGGTCTGCCATCCCATCTTCCTCTTCTGGCATCCTCCCCTACATCATGTCTGTGAGCGTGTGCTCAGCGATGCTGGCCCATCTGCAAGGATGAGGGCTCGGAGTTCACAACTGGTCTCATGGTTAGGAGAAAACAGAAACGTCTGCCTTCCCAGCCCTGCCCACGATCATGGATCATGTCATATTGGATATGAGGAACTTCTGAAAACCCCTGCTTATGCGGCTCATGGCCACTGTTGCAGCTCAGCATGACCCAGATCCTCATTGTCTGTGGCTCCCCACTACCCTTCCTCTCTTGAGATGATTGTTATCTGCAAAAGGCCCTTATTAGCTGGGTGAAGAGTAACCCCAGGGCACAGTGTCTGCTCTGCACAGTTGGCAGTCTGGGTGTAGCTGTGTGGGGCTCAGGAGCTGCAGGAACAAGTTATCACAGATAGGCAGGTCTCCCACAGCTCAGGAGGATGAGCACCAAGTCTAAATAGGCTGTTTCCTTCTGAAGACCCTGCACAAGAGCCGCTCAGGTCTTCTCCCTTTCTTGGTGGCTCCATGCCAATGACCTGTGGCTGCTAACCTCTGTCCCCAGGGCTTCCCTGTGTGTCTTCTATGGAAACACTCTCATTGGATTCAGGGTACCCCTGGGTCCAGACTAATCTCATTGCTGTGCTTAGTGACTTCTTTTTAATTATCTTAATTTTATTTATTTTACTCGTGTGTGTGTGTGTGTGTGTGTGTGTGTGTGTGTGTGTGTGTGTGTGTGAGATCTTACCATAAAATCTTTTTTTTTTTTTTTTTACTTTAAGATTTGTTTATTTTGGTGTATGAATGTTTGCCCACTCTGTGTGCATGCAATACTTAATAAGGCCAGAAGAGGGCATCAGATCCTCTAGAACTTGAATTTAGTTGGCTGTGCACCATCTTGTGGGCGCTGAGAACAGCTCTTTTTTTTTTTTTTTATTCTTGTTACATCTCAATGGTTATCCCATCCCTGTATCCTCCATTCTTCCCTCCCCCCCCCATTTTCCCATTATTCCCCTCCCCTATGACTGTTCCTGAGGGGGATTACCTCCCCCTGTATATGCTCATAGGGTATCAAGTCTCTTCTTGGCAACCTGCTGTCCTTCCTCTGAGTGCCACCAGGTCTCCCCCTCCAGGGGACATGGTCAAATGTGAGGCACCAGAGTACGTGAGAAAGTCATATCCCACTCTCCACTCAACTGTGGAGAATATTCTGACCATTGGCTAGATCTGGTAGGGACTTAAAGTTTTACGCCTGTATTGTCCTTGGCTGGTGCCTTAGTTTGAGCGAGACCCCTGGGCCCAAATCTGCCTATCATAATGTTCTACTTGTAGGTTTCTAGGACCCTCTGGATCCTTCTACTTTGCTATTCTCCCATGCTTCTCTCATTTAGAGTCCCATAGGATGTCCTCCCCTTGTCCCAGTTTCTGGTAAGTGAAGGCTTTCATGGGACATGCCCCTTGGGCTAGTATGCAGATAAGTGAGTATATACCATTGATTCTTCTCTGCTTCTGGGTTAACTCACTCATTATGATCATTTCTAGCTCAATCCATTTATCCACCACAAATTTCGGGAATTCCTTGTTTTTAATAGCTGAGTAGTATTCCATAGTGTATATGTACCACAGTTTTCTTTATCCACTCTTCTACTGATGACACTTAGGCTGTTTCCATGTTCTGGCTATTATGAATAAGGCAGCTATGAACATGGTTGAGCAAATTTTCTTGTTGTGTGCTGGAGCAGATTCTGGGTATATTCCAAGGAGTGGAATAGCTGGGTCTTGAGGTAGCACTATTCCCAATTTTCTGAGAAAGTTCCAGATTGATTTCCAAAGTGGTTGTACAAATTTGCACTACCACCAGCAATGGAGGAGTGTTTCCCTTTCTCCACCAGCATTTGCTGTCACTTGAGTTTTTAGTCTTAGCCATTCTGATAATCTCAGAGTCATTTTGATTTGCATTTCCCTAATGACAAAGGACATTGTGCATTTCTTCAGGTGTTTTCATCCATTCGATAGTCCTCTGTTGAGAAATAGGTTAGCTCTATACCCCATTTTTAAATTATTTGGTTTGGTGGTGTTTAATTTCTTGAGTTCTTTATATATTTTGGATATTAGTCCTCTGTCAGATGTAGGGTTGGTGAAGATCTTTTCCCAGTCTGTAGGCTGTTGTTTTGTTCTGTTGACAATGTCCTTTGTCTTACAGAAGCTTTTCAGTTTCATGAGGTCCCATTTATTAATTGTTGACCTTAGAGCCTGAGCTGTTGGTGTTCTGTTCAGGAAGTTGTCTCCTGTGCCAATATGTTCCACGCTCTTCCCCACATTTTCCTCTAAGTGACTTAGTGTCTCTGGTTTTATGTTGAGGTCTTTAATCCACTTGGATTTGAGTTTTGTGCAAGGTGACAAATATGGGTCCAGTTGCATTTTTTTACACATAGACCTCCAGTTAGACCAGCACCATTTGTTGAAGATGCTATCCTTTTTCCATTGAATGGATTTGGCTTCTTAGTCAAAAATCAAGTGACCATATGTGTGTGGATTCATATCTGGGTCTTCGATTCGATTCCACTGATCAACCAGCCTGTTGCTGTGCCAGTACCATGCTGTTTTAATTACTATTGCTTTATAGTACAGTTTGAGATCAGGTATGGAGATTCCTCCGGAGCACCTTTTATTGTACAAGATTGTTTTAGCTATTCTGGGTTTTTTGTTTTTTCATATGAAGTTCAGAATTGAACTTTCAATGTCTTTAAAAAATTGTGTAGGTATTTTGATAGGGATTGCATTGAATCTGTAGATTGCTTTTGGTAGGATGGCCATTTTTACTATGTTAATTCTCCCAATCCATGAGCAAGGAAGATCATTCCATCTTCTCAGGTCATCTTCAATCTCTTTCTTCAGAGTTTTGAATTTTTTTTCAAACAAGTCCTTCACTTGCTTAGTTAGAGTAACTCCTAGATATTTTATATTGCTGTGGCTAATGTGAAGGGTGTGGTTTCCTAATTTCTTCCTCTGCAAGCTTGTCATTTGTGTATAGAAGGCTACAGACTTTTTTGAGTTAATTTGTATCCAGCCAATTTGCTGAAGGTGTTTATCAGCTTTAGGAGTTCTCTGGTGGAATTTTGAGGGTCACTTATATACACTACATATCATCTGCAAATAGGGATAATTTGACTTCTTCCTTACCCATTTGAATACACTTGATCTCGTTTTGTTGTCTTATTGCTCTGGCTAGATCTTTGAGTACTATATTGTAGAGATATGGAGAGAGTGGGCAACCTTGCCTTGTTCCTGATTTTAGAGATTTCCTTGAGTATCTCACCATTTATTTGATTTTGGCTGTTGGCTTGCTGTATAGCCTTTATTATGTTGAGGAAAGTGCCTTGTATTCCTGATCTCTCTAAAACTTTAAACATGAATGGGTGTTGGATTTATCAAATGCTTTCTCTGCATCCAAAGAGATGATCATGTGGTTTTTTATTTTCAGTTTGTTTATATGGTGGATTACATTGATGGATTTCCGTATATTAAACCATCCCTGCATGCCTGGAATGAAGCCTACTTGGTCATGATGAATGATATCTTTGATGTGTCTGTATTCGTTTTGCAAGTATTTTATTTAGTATTTTTGCATTGATGTTCATAAGAGAAATTGGTCTGAAATTCTCTTTCTTTGTTGAGTCTTTGTGAGGTGTAGGTATCAATGAGACTATGGCCTCATAGAATGAATTTGGTAATTTTCCTTTTCCATCCATTTCTATCTTTTGGAGTAGCTTGAATAGTATTGGTATTAGCTCGCCCTTGAAGGTCTGGTAGAATTCTGCACTGAAACCATCTGGCCCTGGGCTTTTTTTGGTTGGGAGATTATCAATGATTGCTACTATTTCTGTAGGGGTAATGGGACTATTTAGCTTGTTTATCTGTTCTTCACTCAACTTTGGCAAGTGAACTTGATCAAGAAAATCGTCCATTTCCCTTAGATTTTCAAATTTTGTGGCGTATAAGCCTTCAAAGTAGGATCTTATGATTCTTTTTAGTTCTTCAGTGTCTGTTGTTATGTCTCCCTTTTCATTTCTGATTTTGTTGATTTCAATACTGTCTCTCTGCCTTTTAGTTAGTTTGGCTAATGGTCTGTCTATCTTGTTGATTTTCTCAAAGAACCAGCTCTTGGGTTCGTTGATTCTTTGGACTGTTTTCTTAGTTTCTAATTTGTTAATTTCAGCCCTGAGTTTGATCATTTCCAGATGTCTACTCCTCTTGGGTGTTTCTGCTTCTCTTTTTTTTTCTAGGGCTTCCAGTTGTGTCATTAAGATGCTTATGTGCGATGTTTCCAATTTCTTTTTAAAGGCACTTAGTGCTATGAATTTTCCTCTTAGCACTGCTTTCAATGTAGCCCACAAATTTGGGTATGTTGTTCCTTCATTTTCATTGAATTTCAGAAACTCCTTGATTTCTTTCTTTATTTCTTCCCTGACCCAGGTGTCATTTAGCAGAGAGTTGTTTAGTTTCCATGTATGTGTAGGCTTTTTGTTACTTCTGTTGTTGTTGAATTGCAGCCTAAGAGCATGGTGATCTGATAGGATACAAGGTATTATTTCAATCCTCTTGTATCTATTGAGACTTGCTTTGTGACCTACGATGTGATCAATTTTGGAGAAGGTTCCATGAGGTGCAGAGAAGAAGGTATATTCTTTCTTGTTTGGGTAAAAGGTTCTATAGATATCTGTTAGATCCATTTGACCCATGGCATTGGCTAATGATGTTATTTCCCAGCTTAGTTTCTGTTTCAATGACTTATCCTTCAGTGAGAGTGGGGTGTTGAAGTCTCCCACTATTATTGTGTGGGGATCGATGTGTGGTTTAAGCTTTTTTAGCAGATTTTTTACAAATGTGGTTGCCCTTGTATTGGGAGCATAGATGTTCAGAATTGTGATGTCATCTTGATTGACTTTACCTTTGATGAGTATGAAGTGTCCTTCCTCATCCCTTTTGATTAATTTTGGTTGAAAGTCTATTTTGTTCGATACTAAAATGGCTACGCCTGCTTGCTTCTTGTGACCATTTGCTTGGAATATTTTTTCCAATCTTTTACTCTGAGGTAATGCCTGTCATTATGGGTGAGATGTGTTTCTTGAATGCAGAAGAATGTTGGATCTTGTTTATGCACCCATTCAGTTAGTTTGTGTCTTTTTATTGGAGAATTGAGACCATTGATGTTGAGAAATATTAATGATCAGTGACTGTTAAGAGTCTTAATTTTGATGTTGTTTCCAGTTGAGTGTTTGTGTAGTTGTGTTTTTGCCATGGGATAGTTATCTATTTCCTGAGACTTGACCCTTTGGGATGGAGTTTTCCTTCTAGTACCTTCTGTAAAGCTGGATTTGTGGATAGGTACTGTTTGAATTTGTTTTTGTCATGGAATATTTTGTTTTCTCCATCAATGGTTATTGATAGTTTTTCTGGGTAAAGTAGTCTGGCCTGGCATCTGTGGTCTCTTAGGGTTTGCAGGATCTCTGTCCAGGCCCTTCTGGCTTTTATGGTCTCTGCTGACAAGTCGGGTGTAATTCTGATAGGTTTGCTATTAAATGTTATTTGACCCTTTTCCCTTGCAGCTTTTAATATTTTTTCTTTGTTCTGTATGTTTTGTGTTTTGATTATTATGTGACGGGCAGTTTTTTTTTTTTTCTGGTCAATTCTATTTGGTGTTCTGTAGGCCTCTTGTATGTTTATAGGCATCTCTTTCTTTATATTGGGGAACTTTTCTTCTATGATTTTGTTGAGAATAGTTTCTGGGCCTTGGAGTCTGATAACTTCCCTTTCTTCAATGCCTGTTATCCTCAAATTTCTTCTTTTCATGGTGTCCTTAATCTCTTGGATTTTTTTTGTGTCCGGAGTTTTCCAGATTTGGCATTTTCTTTAATGGTTGCTTCAAGATCTGTGATTGTATCTTCTAGACCTGAAATTCGTTCTTCCATCTCTTGGATTCTGTTAGAAAAGCTCACCTCTGTGTTGCTCGCCTTCTTCTTTGAGTTCTCACGTTCTCGTTTTTCTTCTGTCTGTGTGTTTATCATTTAATCCATTTTCATTTTCAGATCTTGAACTGACTTTTTGATTTCTTTCATCTGGTTGTTTGTATATTCCTGAGTTTCTTCCGTTGCCTCTTTATAGGTCTTCAGAGCTTGAACCATTTTATATATTTCTTTCATCTGGTTGTTTGCATTTTCCTGCAATTTTTCCAGTTCCACTCTATGTGCTTCTTTTATGTCTCTCACCTGTTTGTCTGCATCTTCCTGCATTTGATTACGAATTTTATTTGTTTCCTCCATTACCATCCTCATTACTAAGGATTTGAGGTCATTTTCTTGTATTTCCGTTGTATTTGAGTTTTGAGAACAGCTCTTAACTGCTAAGCCATCTCTCCAGCCATAGCCCTTATATCTGCGAAGACTCACCATTACTAGGCAGGTCACACACTGCATTTCTAGGTGGATGTGAATTTGGGGTACACTGTTCAACCTCTGTCACTGGTCATGAATCTTTCTTGGGAACACAGCCTCTCCTAGCATAGCATCTTGGACCGGCAGCCTCCTGTACCACCCTCCACTTTCATAGACCTTTTTGTCTGTGGCTCTTGCTGAGGCCCAGCAGTATCATCATGGGCTCCAGGCTGAGCAGTGTATCATGGCAACACTCATACTGGGTCTGTGATGCTGGGAGCAGATGCCATAAGTACTGACAGGGCATCCAGGGCTGTAGCCCAGCAGTGAGGGTGTTAGGAGGCCGTGGTGCCCTTCCCCACCCTCTACGACAAGTGGAGCTGCTTGGTCCACTTGATAGCCACTTGGCCATCAGAACTGTTTGCTTTAGCTTCCTGAACTCCAGTTGTCCTCAAACCCCTTAACAAGCCACACATCCCACAAATAGTGGCCTTTCTTAGTTAGAGGCCACTCAGGAAGCTGGGCTCACTGTCACCTTGTGGTAAAGGAGGAATAAACATGTTTTTGTTGTTGTTGTTGTTGTTTTGTTTTGTTTAGCTTACAAGTGAAGGATGAGAAAAAGATTTGTGAGACAGCAGGTGATGTTTATACCCTTAGAAGTTGAACCACCATGTGGGAGAGATTGGTTATTAACCAGCTGAAAAACATCCTTGAACAAAATCTGAGAGGAGGTATAAACGTAAGCCAAAAACAAGAGGCGGGGCCTTTTGGAGACTTGGGATAGTTTTGGCTGTTCATCGCTCCACTTCGAGATGCTCCTAGAGAGAACCGCTCGAGGGAAGGCTTTGGGGCTCCGGGCTCTGGCTGAGGCTCCAGGTTCTAGTTGCTCCAGGTTCCAGCAGAAGAAATCCTGCTGACTATGCCAGGAGAATCGTTCCTTGGAACTGATACCCTTACATTTTCATTATTGTATTCTTTAATCTTCTTTTCCTATTGTTTAGGTTAGTCGGGTTATAAGTGAGGTACTCTCAGTTAATAAGTTCGTAATAAAATATATTTGTTAAGAAAGTTGAGCCTGCATTGTGTGGGGCCAACTGTTCAGTCTCCAAGTCAGGAGCAGAAGTGACATCAGAAGTCAGGAGGGATGTGGAATTTTAACTGAGCAGGTAAATGTCTGAAAAGCAGGTAGCTAACCAGAGTTGGTGCCCACCCATCCCTCAGGATGCTCAGCCATAGCAAGAGCTGATGGTCATGCGCTGGGGCAGAGGAGGAAGTTGGCAACCGGATGGACAGGCTAAGTCCTGGAAGTTTCTCAGGGCATGCATGGTACAGGGCCCAGGTGTGGCTGAGCATCCATCAGTTGAGGGCTATGTGACAGGTTTGAAGCCATTTGTAGCACCAGCTGTCAGGCTCAGGTCCCATCTTGGCATCCCCCCATCCACACTGGGCCTAAGGTCCCATCTGTCTATCATTCCCTGCTAACATTAGCTTCTTGAAGATGTCATCACATTGGTTGGGCTGAGGTATGCAAGCCATTACCTCAGCTTAGCTGGGTTGCCCAGGAATCTGGGACACTCAGAAAACTCACAAAACTCTCAGAGCAGCTAAGCCCAAGAAAAGCGCCTGCCCTTAGCTCTCTGCCTCCCAAACTAAGTCCATGTAAGGCAAGGGGCTGTGACCAGATCTTCCCTGGAGGGCTGAGAACAGCACAGGACCTCACCCTGCCTCCTTGTTCCTAGCTGCAAATAGCTAGGAAGCAGTTGGCTATAAGAACTCTCACTGGCTAAGACCACGACCTTGGTGGTGGACCTGGAAGAGGCCAGAGCCAATATTTGCTCCATGGGTCAGTTGCAACTCTCCAGTCTCTTGGCTTTCTACTCATGTCGCAAAGTTGCAGCTAGTGCTCTGGTTATCGCGCCTCCATGGCACGTCCTTTGCAGGCATATTGGAGAATGTCATACTTCTCCAGTGCTCCAAGTAGTTGAATAATTCCCAGCGACCCTGGTAGGTTTGTACTCTAATCTCATTGGCTAAAACCATGTCCTATGACCACAGCTGACCATGCTGCAGGGGAGACTAGGAAAGCAAGTGTCTGCGTTTTCCAGAGTCTGTTGTGGGAAATAAAACCAGGGGATGGAACGGAGACTGTGCAGGAAGCTGGTTGTGTAGGGGAATGAGTTGAGATCAGGCCACATCACTTATGGCACCAGCATCACTTGAAGGACAGCAAAAGAGCCTCCTAGATATGATGGCTATTTGAAATGGGCTTTGAGGGATCAATAGGAGTTGAGCAGGTAGAGTTAACAAGCAGGGAAAGTACTCCAGGTAGGAGCAAGAGTGCAGGCTGGGAATATAGCTCAGTCGTAGAGGACTGGCTTAGCATGTGTGAAGCCTGGGGTACCCCATGTCTGTCTCTCAGGTTTGACGTCAGCTGTGTACTTGTGTCTATGTGAAAGCCCCATGTCCCATTCATTGAGCTGCTGCCTCTTTTGGTGGGGAGTCCTTTTTGGCTTGGGACATAATCCACTGGCATCCTAGGTGCTATCTGGCAATTCAGCCACTTCCCAACTGTGTTGCTGGAACCAGTTCTACTGCCATGAAGCCGTCCATCCCTGTCATCCTAGGGTAGGGCCTGTGAGCATTCAAGGCAGCATCATGGGTTGAAGGACTCTGTCTCCTGCCCCTGGGCAGCTGGGCTCTGCCTCTGAATATGTTCTCTTGTGCAAAGTTCTCCATCTCTCCATGCCGTTGGTTTCCTGATCTGTAGAAGGGTTAGTGCCTGGTGTGGTGGTTCACATCTGTACGCAGAAAGCTGGGTCAGGAGCATTGCTATACGTGTGAGGCCAGCCCAAGCTATAGAGTGAGTTCCATACTTGGACTACATGGTGAGATCCTGTCTCAAATAAAACCAGAAAAGAAAGGAGTCACTTTGACTTAGGGAAACTGAAGGTTTAGTCAGTTACGCTGAGAGCACTTGGAGCCAGCAGCACAGTCATTATGATAATTGGTATATTAATTACCACTTGATAATTATTGCTCATGAAGGCCTAGTCTAGGCAGACCTCAACTGCAAGCCAAGCTAGGGGGGCGAGAGGGTACTTTGCTTTGTGCAAAGGGCTCTCCATCTCAGCCTTCAAACCTTTCTAGGGCAAGTCACAGGTGACCTGGTTTCTCCACGCTGCTCTGTGGTATATTAAGCCAGGCACACCTGTACTGGTCAGTGTCACAGCTACTGGGGAAAGCGGATGCTTTTCTTAGTTTCTGCTATAGGCAGCGATGCACCATGTGGGTGTGTTATTTGTATCCATCCTAAGTCCTATAAGATTACTGAAGACATGTCCTGAGAAAACCTAGCCTGAGGCCCACTGCATATTTGTCAATAAAGCTTTATTGGGGCAGAGCCTTCCCCATGCTTTCTTATGCTGGCAAGGCTGCTTCAGAGTCACAGCTAACTGGGCAAGACTTCTAGGAGCCTGGGCTGTTGACTCTGGGTCTTTATTAGGAAAAGTCGCCAGCTGCTGATCTGGAATATGGAGATTTTTAAGTGTTCCCTCTGCCTGGGAGTGGAGGCAGATCTGGGGAGGTAGAGGTCAGGAGTTCAAGACCAGCCTCCCCTATACAATGATTTTGAGGCTACCCCAGACTACATGGGGCCTTGTATTTTAAAAGGGAAAAATCCTAAATTAATAGAGCCAGGAATGTGTCTCGGTTGATTAAAGTGGTTGCCTGGCATACAGGAAGCTCTAGGTCCAATCCCAGCACCTCAGAAAACAGGTGTGGTGATGCATGTCTGTAATCTTAGCACTGGGGAAGTGAAGGTAGGTGGGTCAGCAGTTCAAGGCCAGCCTTAACGACATAGTGAGTTTGAGGCCAGCATAAATTAGAGACCCTGTTTCTAAAAAAGGAGGGCGGTGGAAAGGGCGGACTCCAGACTGCTTCTGTAATCACCAATTTGGTGATGAGCTCCTCTCTGAGTAAGCATCGGCACCTGGGGGAGGGGCAAAATAGTCACACTGCAAGCAAAGGAATTCCATCCACAGTGAACCTCACATGTCATCTGTGGCCTCATCAGATGACAGCGTGACTGTGGAATTCTTTTCCTGGTTCTGTGCTGAGACAAATCCCCAGAGCTCAGTATAGCATGGCTGTACAGGCCTGTGGCCTATGCCTGGCAGCCTACATGTGCCAGAGACAGCCTTGTCTCCATGTGGGCAAACGTGCACTACCATGTTCACACATCAGAGCACCCTTATGGAAGAATAGCTGGTGACCTCACACTGTGGTGCTCCCAAGACACCTAGTGACCAGTGGCAGGCAGGCGTGGGGCCAGCTATGACTTGATCTTGTGGTTGGGGCCTCAGCCTGGGCTTATCATGACGGTCCAGAATGGGCAAGCCCATTGAAGCTTCCTCACCAGGGTCTGGGGGCCCAGCATTCACACATTTTTTTAAATTGCCACTTATTTTACTTATTTGTATATAGGAGTCCACATTCCATGTTATTCCTGTGGAGGTCAGAGGACAACGTGCGGAAGCCAGTTTTCTCCTTTCATATCTGGGTTCTAGGGATCAAACTCAGTTTGTCAGGCTCAGTAACGTCTCACTAATTTTAATGGTTTAAAACAAAGATGTCCCCCTACCCCATCCCAGGGACCAGAGTTGGGCGATGCCTATTTCCTGGCCTGTTCACATGGTCCTTTAGGGCTAGCTCTGAGACAAACAGATGGGGCAGGCCTGGCCTGTCATTCTAATTAGCGGATGGAGGGAAAGGCACAAACAGCCCTTGCCTGTGCTTGTAGCAATATGCCAGGCAGCTGGACTGCCCCGAGGCATTCTAGAGAATGTTCCACACAGAGTAGAGGCTGGAGTTCCAGAGGAGCCCTGGACCTGGCAGGTTCCCCAGTCTGGAGTCTCACCAGGAGCTGTGGGGAGCAGGGTTTTTCAGTGGCGCCCAGGCTAAACTCCTGCACGAGTGGCCTGGGAGGGAGGTACTCCTGATTTGAAAGATGAACGTCTCGTGGTCCAGCAGAGCAGCGACAGGGCATGCCTCTCTGGCTACACAAAGGTGTCAGTCAGAGAGCCAGTAACTGCTGAGACGCCTGAAGCCAGTGGATGGCCATGTGGGGGCGTTCTGTCTAGAGCTGGCTGCCCAGCCCTGCCAGGGCCAGCATCTACCAGGCACACAAGTCACTGCGGGACAACCTGGCTCCTAAAGACCCTGGCAGCTCTGTGCAGAGAGGGTGGGCTATGCAAAGACAATGTAGTTAGTTCATGAGGGATACCTGTCCACAGGAGGGACAGCAGCCAGACTGGAGCACAGGGGGTTGGGACAGGTAGGGACCTGATTATGAACAGTCTTAGCCATGGCGAGGACTTTAAATATTATCCTAAAATGACGAGACTCCGCAGAAGTATATTAAATGGGACAGATATGCCATCTGCTTTAAGGTTGTTTCTCCTCTCTCTCTCTCTGTCTCTCTCTCTGTCTCTCTCTGTCTCTCTCTCTCTCTCTCTCTCTCTCTCCTCTCTCTCTCTCTCTCTCTCTCTGTCTCTCTCTGTCTCTCTCTCTCTCTCTCTCTCTCACACACACACACACACACACACACACACACACACACACACACACACACATTCAGAGAAGACCCAGCATCAGGCTCTCTGGGCCCTAGCAGGGCTTGGCGGGGGGAAGGGGGGAGGTCTGAGTACTAGGTGAATATACAAGTGTTTCCTCTGTCTTGGTCTCCAGACCCTTGTTGGTTACAAGGTCTGTTTTCCTTGGCACCTAGGCCCTCCTCTTCAGTTGTTAGCTTGAGTCAGTTTCTCCCAGAGTGCTGTGAGCCCCTCATGCAGGGCTAAACACTTCCCTTCCTGGAGCCCCGCTCATGGAGGGAGGGCTCAGGCCACGGTGACAGGATTCCCTAGGTTCCTGAAAGCTAAAAGGAAGGAGGCTGCTGTCTATCCCTTGTGGGCCCCTAACCTTCATCTGCCCACTTGGTAGGAACATCTTGCATCTGACAGACAGGTATCTGCTCCAGGCAAATCGCCTAAGACTGTCCCAATAATGTCCACATGAGGATTGGGTGCACATGGCATGTCTACGTTTGTGTGTTACATTTCCAGAATGCAGCAGGCTCTGTGAGGCATGAGGCTTTCTCCCAAGCTCACTGACTTCCAGGACCTGCTGTGTGCCTGGTACCACTCACGTGAACTTTTCCTCACCAGCCTGGGTGTGTCAAGGCTGTGGCAGACACCAACATTGCAAGTGAGGAGGCCAGCAAGGACACTTTGCTAAGTATGGAGTCAGGATATTGGGGCACATCCCACCTAGGGTCCCACTCTGTGCATGGTTCCTCTCATTTTAGCTGGGGATGGTGATCACTGCTTGCCATTGAGGTAAGGTGCTTCTGGGACCATCTTCTGGAAGTGTGCTTGCCAAGTAGCACATCGGATGGTACTTGGGTAACGCTCGTGGGTGACTTATTGCAAGGTAATGAGGTGATTTAATTCAAATCAAGTTCTCTGCTCATGATTGTTTCCATCGGGAAGAAGTTGTATTGCTTATCACGTTAGCAACGAGGAGGGGAAATGGTTGTAATAAACACCGGCAGGGCGTTTTCATAATTGCCCATCTGAGAAATGGCTTCTGCAAGCATGTATCTGAGGGGGGTGCAGTCTCCACCTGTAAGGGTGCCAGTGTGGCACCTCCATTCATCCAGAGAAAGAGTAGCTCTCAGGAGCCAGGAGGGGTGCAGAGTACAGTCCTTGTCTGTGTCCATCACTTCCCACAGGTGGCACAACTCTGACTCCCACTAGCATCCTTGCTTGACTGTCACTGAAAGCCCAAGATGGCACCTGGCATGAGACTTAGTGGCCGAAAGCAAGAGAGCAATCTCAGCACTTTGGGAGGCAGAGGCAGGTAGATGTCTGTGAGTTCGAGGCCAGCCTGGCCGACAAAGCAAGTCCAGGACAGCCAAGGCTACACAGAGAAACCCTGCCTCGAAAAACCGAAACAAACAAAAAAAGGCTTACAAAACATGCTCCAATCAGGAAGCAGGATGCTAAAGGATGGAATTGTGTGTGGTTAAAGCCAAGAGGACCCCCACTTTGGTGGCAAGTGACAAACGATAAGGAACCCCTCCTGTTCACCAGAAGGCTTCCAAGCCTTCCCCTAGACCAGGCTCTTCTGCCCCTGCCCACCCACGGACAGGCCCTTTGTGTGAGTCTCCAGCCAGCTCTGCCTCCGCAAGCTGGGCTGACTGCCCACAGTGGCAGCAAGAGGCCCTGCCTGGCATCTCTGCCGGCTGAGCTGGGACACCTGTTAAGTCCTGGCCTGTGCCCCAGCACCTCCCTACCCCCCCCCCCCCCGCCCCCCCCCCCCCGCCAATGGAGGAGCTGACAGCACCCTACATGGCCCCATCCTTCCTGATTGGCAGAGTCAGAAATTTCTAGGGCATCCGCTGTCGCCACTGCTCCCTGGAGGCATGTCTTTCTAATAGCGCTCAAGTTCCTGCGCAGACAGGCCACCAAGATGCAGTGGGGATGCCACTGTCCTGAAGATAACCTGGAGTTCCCATCAGCTCTTGACAAAAGGCAGTACTACCTCCCCACGGCTCACCCCGCTCCCAGCGGTGCTCCCCATGGGCCCACGGCCCTTACTCAGCATACCTTTTGGCCATTGGAGTTGTCTCAAATAAGTTTTCCCTTGAACCCATTCAGCTGAGTCACTGTGCCCACTGCCCATAGGCGCCCTCGCACCGTTCTTAGCAGCAAACAGCACTCGAGGATTCTCCAAAGGTGAGGAAAATCTAACTTACAAGTGATTTTCACACCTGAAGGAATGATGTTTACAGACAGCAGATTTAACAAGAAATGGAGTTGACCCCAGGTGAGAGAGATTGCAGACAGGCGGGCTGGCTTCCGTGTTGCTTCTTAAGTCCTGAGGATCTGAGAGGAGCTGAATCTATTTCCCAGCTTGCAAATGGAATCCTCCCTCCGTCTGCATGACTGTGGATATCACCCTGTCACCTCTTGGTGGTGGCCTACACACCTGCATGGGCTCGGTTGGCCACTCCCCTCAGCAGGGTCTGTGAAATCCCTTTCTGCAGACCTCTCTCCACACCAATGCAGGGTGGTTCCCTGATGTCTTTGTCCCTACAACATCCAGCTCTTGCTTGGGACTAGCCTGGCTTCGGCTTTCACTGTGGCTCTTTGGAAAATGAACCCCATTCCTCAGAGCCTTAGATTATGCATCCTCTGTCATATGCATGGGCCACTCCCACCACCCAGAAGAACATCCATAGCCTCCAGGGAGCAGGCCTGGGTTACTTGAGATGACACCAGAGTGGGTTGTGTAAGGAAGAGTAGAGCCGGCTTTCACAGCAGGACTGAGTAGGAATTCTAGCCACTTGTGTGTGTCAACATCACTGAGGGGAAGATCCTGTTCAACTGCTTGTCTGTCATCTCAGCCTTCCTGGATGACACAGGGGGCCAGCTGGAGCTGTCACAGATTCAAGCATCTTGCTGCCCAGGTCCCAGCCCTGGCTATGTGTGTGCAGGTGGAGCCCAGAATCCCTGGACATCAGGCTACGATCCCTGCTCTGCAGGCTCCCTCATGCCTCCCAGCCACAGCCATCCACCCCTGGGCATCCTGTGCCCTCTGTCTCCTCTGTCGGGGGAGAGGGAGTGAACCATCTAGACCTCACAGCACCGCCTCCTCTGCAGTCACCTGTGGTTTTTCTACGACCACCACCCACTTTTGTCTTCCTAACTCCACCCGCCAGATCCAGAGGTCAAAGGCATCGGCAGCCCTATCTCTACCTCCAGCTCCCCAGGAAGAGAGGGTTCTCTGGCCCATTCTGGCCCCTCGTAACTGGCCGAAATTCTTTTGTGACTCTTGCTTAGCAGCTGCATCCCTCCAGACCCCACTCGGCCTCTGTGGCTTTTCCCCGACGTCTCTGCGCCTCCAGCTCTCTCTGCTTCTTTCTTATAAGGACATGGGCATTGGTCTCACTGGCTCCTAAACCCAGAAATCTCGTCTCTAGAAAGGCCCTGCTTCCAAAGGAGCCAGGGAACAGGAAGTGAGGGGGGCACCATTTAACCTACTTATACTCCACATCTCCATAGGGCCAGACTGAGCCTAGGCTATTCCCTCCAAGTGCCAGGCACCCAGTAGGCCATCATCTGACACATAGTAGATGTTCACTACAAATGCCTGAGTTAATATACTAATGTGGCAGCTTCACACAGGCTCCAGCTACCTTCAGCCTGAGGCTAGACCCCCACCCCATCACCAACTGATCAAAGAAAAACCAAAGCAACTTGATTGACAGGGTTGCCCTCCCTACAAGGATCAATCTGCCCATGGTGGTCCTGTCCCTAAGAGACTGACTCATAGTCACGTGTGACCCTTCATGTTTAGTCTCCTAAACCAAGGCTGCCTGTGGATCTATCTGAGTTTGCCCTCCTGTGGGAACAGCTACACTGCCGGGGAGCTGTCAAATGCCAGATGCCATGTGGATACCTATAGCCTTTCTTGGTCTAGTGCGTTGCCCCCACAAGAGGAAAGCCACTTTAAACACTTGAAAGCCAGACATGATAGTTAAGATTGCCAACTTGACAGGGTCTAGAACCACTTAGGGGACTGGCCTCTGGCGTGTCAATGACAGTGGCACCATTTCATGGTCTGGGGCTGGCTTGTATTTATGTGTCCAGTCAACAAACACTGGGAGATTTATTTTTTAATAGGGGACTTGGGGATCTTTGCTTCCAGGGTACCCACAGTGAATGCTTTACACACCTGGTCAGTAATACATGGGGGAACAGGGCTCCAGACGAACCTGAGTGGGGTCACCCTGGAGCAGTGTGTGGAGTATGGGAACTTCAGATGTGTCCCTGTGAAACGTGGGCAATGGCCTTTGGATCAAATCTGAGGGGCACCAGGGTAGGGCCTGCTGGGGCCTTAGGCAATGTTAGCCCTGCTTCTGGCAAAGTGCCAAGAGCAGCCAGCAAAGCCAAGTTGTGCCCACACAGGGTCAAGTGACTGGCCAACAGGAGGAAGGGGCTTCTGAGAGACGGTCTAGGATAACGCGTCCCTCTGCAGTCATCTGCAGCATCTCCCACCCAGCTCCCTTCTGCCAAGGATTACACCCCTGCCTCAGGTTCTGTCAGTCCCTGGGCGTTCTGGGTGATCTGACTAGACCCCTTGAGGAGGAGGCGTTTGCTCCTGGGTCTTAGCACAGGAGGGCAGGAGGAAGCTTGAGAGCGTTGTTTGGGGCACTGAGTCTGCTCGCCAGTCTTGTCGATGGTAACTCACTTTCCGCTCCTATGTCTTTACCCATGTTTTTCGGGCTGGTGAATATCTGAATTTGGTGTTTATGCCCCAGGTCGGTTGGTGGTTAAGGGTGGTGCACACATGGTAGGGCTTAGCTCACGCACAACATCTTGGAGAGAAGGAACTGGAAACCATCTTCCAGGACTGGGAAGCTTAGGGGAGCAGCTCTGTCTGCACACACACGGGGGCTATTGTAGCAGGAAGCAGTTGGGAAAGTCTTGGAAGATAAGGATCTCGGAGAAGGCTCTGGCCTGGGGTTGCAGAAGAGGATGAGTAATACCACTGATGCCTCTAATTCTGCAGAGGCTCCAAGAGTGTGGCCCGCCAGGAGGGTGGAAATGATGAAAAAGGACCAAGATGGGGGCCACAAGCTAACACCTCCTCAGAGACAGAGAGATCCAGACAGGATCGCTGGACAGGTGGCAGCTGCTAACAAGAAGCATTAGAACAAAGAACGCTGGGTTAATAAATTGCCTCATTTATAACAAACAAACAAACAAACAAAACCCTGAAAGTAAAGTGTATCCCTGTGTGTTACAGCTGACTGCCCACCAGGGGCCGCTCTGAGAGTACAGGGTCTCAATGGGTACCCTCCTCCTTCTGCCCCTCCCCCTCCCCCATCCCATGACTGTGCCTCTGGTTGTTCTCATTCTATAGGACAAGATCTGAGGCTTAAAAGGTCAGGGTGACCTTGGGCCCAGAGTCACGCTCAGTGACACCCCTGCATGCACAAGCAGTCAGGAGGAGCCAGTGTCCAGTCAGCATAGCTGGCCTGAGGAGATTGCTGTGTCTGTGGTGTAAAGAAATGTCCGGGTTCGCTAGGGTTCTGCTGACTGATGGAGAACTTTCCAGAAGCCCTCTGAGACATCTTCCCTGAGCTTCTCTTGGGGAAGCTGGAGGAGAGGAAAAAAAAAAAAAAAGGTCTTCAGTCTGGGGCCTGAGTCTATATTCTAGATATCAAGGGTAGGCACAAAAGTTCAAAGATCGAGGGGCCTGGCACGAGCTTGCTTGACCACATGTCTTGAAAGGCCCTGAATCCACAGCAAAGGCCCATTTCTACCCCAGCTCTCCTACCAACCAGTCCTGTAAAGGCAGGTCTGGCTGCCAGCCAGGCATCTCCAGTTACTGACCACACTTGAAAGTGGTTCCCTGGGGCCTTGTCACTAAACCACACTATCGTGGGTACTATGGCATCCAGCCACAGCAGCCCCAAGTGACTGTGGGCTGTCCTCCCAGCCTGTTGATATGGGGCACAGAGGACCAAAGGGGCTGTCCCTTCCCACAGGCCAGCCCAGTGACTCACCCACAGGTTCTCATCGCCCTAGTTGGTGGGCCCTGATGGTACAGCTGACCGCCCACCAGGGGCCGCTCTGAGAGTGCAGGGGGCCTTTAAGACCTGAGGAAAAAATGTCTCACTTACCTGTGCCCACCATCTGGGAAGCTGGTAGGATATCTCAGAGCAGGGCTGTAGGTAAGCTTCTCAGCCGCCTTCTCAGACTTCTGTGACTGGTGCAACTTGTGTCACTCCCAAGCCTGTCGCTGCTCGGCCAGTGATGCTTTCCCCATAGCCAATTCCCAGAACATAGACCCTCCCTGGGGCATTATTTCTCATGACCATGTTATGGGTAATTGTAGGGTGAGTTCTGTGTCCCCCAACACCATCTGTCTCACCTGCCAAATGGGAGCCTTGAAAAGCCACTGCTCTTTCCTCACCTGCTACCAGGTCTGTCTATCCAGTAGACGACTGACCACATGTACCCCAAGGCAGCTTTGAATAGGGCCAACTCAAAGTTATAAACATACTCAAACATTGTGAGATTGTTTTGCCGTATTCCCCCCCCCCCCCTTGTAACATTATTGCCTGGTTTTTAAGCATGGACTTTGTAACTGGTAATGTCAATATAGTGTCACAATGACAAAAGGTTGGACAGGCCTGCTAGGCTGGCTAGAAGGGGCTGCCCTGCTCCTCCAGATCCAGGGTGTCCTGTCCTAGTTGGCTATTAGCCACAGACCAGACCCTAGGTCCTTGCTTCCTGTGGACCACAAGCCAGAGAAAACCAGCTCTCATCACCTTAGGACTCAGAGCCCATCATTTGCTCTTTACTTCCACCATAGGCCTCTTCCCCTGTGCCTGGGGCTCTGCTATTCCTCTTGTTACGATTTCTGTCCACCATGTCCCTTGTCCTCACACCTCCCACTGGGGCCCTAGAGAAGAAAACCCTCTCCCTCCTTCTCCAGCCCTCAACCCCCAGACTTCCTGCCTTCTGACTTACTTCCGGGGCGGGTGTGTGTGTGTGTGTGTGTGTGTGTGTGTGTGTGTGTAGGGGTGGCTGGATCTGGGATGCAGACAATCCTGTCTCCTGCCCTTCAGCAGCCACTAAAAAGGCTAGCGAGGACCACAGTTGGTGGCTCTCAAGCCATTAGGCAGCACTTTTCTGTCCTGTGTCCCCTGCTCACACCTCTAGGTGGACAGTCAGGGCTCTGTTAATGTTCGTGACAGGCAGCTTTGGCCGGAACAGCAAAGTTGAGGCTTTTTAGTCTATTTCCTTTGAAAATGGAAATACCATACAAAGAGGAGCCCTGCGGTCCTTGGTCTTTCTTGCAGTGGGGAGGATGCTGCCCTCGCTGTCCTCAGCAAGGCATATTCCTCAGGAGGAAGCCTCCTCAGCTCTGGTGGGACTGAAATGGCCTGAGCACCTCACTCTCTCACCCCTCAGTGTTGGCCTCCGTGACCAGGAGAGACACAGTGCTGGCGGCTCCCCCTCCCGCCGGCCACCAGCCCAGCCTGCGGCTCCTCTGCGCGCGGGATGACGCCCAGGCAGCCGCGCCGGTCGCACTGTGGGCTCATCAGATGACTGTGGGGGCTCCTGCTGCACACCACATTCCCTAGGACGGGGGAGAGGGAGGGAGGGGGCGCTGGCTGCAAGGCACAGGTCTCTGCATCCCTAGTGCCTGCTGCTGGCTCACGCACTGAACAAACGGAGAGAGCCTGATCTCCTCTTTAAGCCCCTTCAAGAAACAGCAAAGCAAAGAAGCTGTCTTGCTTATTCCTCCGGCTGATTTCCTCCGCTTCCTTGGAAGATGCGTCTGGCCAAGACAGGCCTGGGGACCTCCTTCACCACGTTGCTGCCTCTGCCGCCGCCACCACCACCCGGGCCACTTACTTTCTTTGCTCTGGGCGGTGGCATCCTGGCCAGCCCCTGGGCCCCTTAAGCTGGGCCCCCTGCTCCCCAGCGGCCTGGGCAGCCCCTCCAGCATCCATGACTCCTTTCCCCGGCTGGCTCTCGCGCCCGCCGCCCCCCTCCACATCCCACTGTGCCCCGCTCGCCCATCCTGCTACCCCCCCACCCCCAGCTCCTCCTGCACCGAGCTGCTGCCCAGGCTCCTCCATGCTGCCTGGATCCGAGCTGGGTGATTAATTGGCTGTGATGATGAGCGTCCCCGGCGGTGGAGCAGCCACCGTGATGATGACCGGTTACAATAATGGTCGCTATCCCCGGAATTCTCTCTACAGTGACTGCATTATTGAGGACAAGACGGTGGTCCTGCAGAAGAAAGACAACGAGGGCTTTGGATTTGTGCTCCGAGGGGCAAAAGGTAAGTGCTCTGGGATCCCTTCCCATCCATGGTGTGTGTGTGTGTGTGTGTGTGTGTGTGTGTGTGTGTGTGTGTGTGTGTGTGTGTTGCATACAGGCTTGTATGAAGAATCTTCCCCAGCTTGGAATTAAGCATGAAACGAGCGTTTTCCTGGGGGCACTTGGTTGCTAGACAACGGTGCTCTCTAACATTCTCAGAAAACATCTAGGCTTCCTACAGGCATGTTTTTAATTTTCCATCTACAGTACTGCTCCAAATGAGCTTCTCTCTCTCCCTCACCCCCACCCCTTTCTCCCAGTCCTGGGGAGACCCTGCCGCTTGGGCTTTAGTTCAGTCACAGTGTACCAGCTCTCAAAGCTCCTGGTCTCGCATACCCAGCATGGCCCAGCCCAAGTTTGAGGCACCCAGAAACTGGCCTGTGCTGGGGATGGTTTTAGCTCCTAGGGTTGCAGGTTTCTGGGTACTCACCTCTAAGGTGACTTTGCAAAGGCAATGGGAAAAGAAGGCTCACCTCTGTCACAGACTAAGCTGTCAGTGCCACACACTGGCCTGGGAGTGAGAGACTGTGGGACACAGCCCAAAGTGGTGCCCCATGCCTGCCCTTACTGTGGGGCTTCCCTTCACAATAAGAGCAAAATGACATCAACCTGCTCAAGAAGAGTCATCTGCCTGAGGCAGGTAGGGGTCAGCCATGTGGCAGTTGTACCTGTTCTGGAGGCCTCCTTCCCTGGCTAGCTTGCCCACCTGCCATAGGCTCTGGCCGCCCACAGCAATCCATCCCAAAAGAGAAGAGCGAAGTCTTCTCCACCCCCAGGGTGCAGGTCCATGCCTGTGTAATGCGCCTACCCCTCCCCCAACCCAGGCATCACACCTTCCCACCCGTCCACCCCCGGCCTCTCTTGGGAGGACCGAGGAAGTCCCTCAGCGGCCCCCTGACGGGACCCAGAAGCCCAGCTTTGCTCTGCTGAGAGGCATGCTGGTCCTGTGATGGTCATAGAAAGCCAGGTCCCCCCACCCACCTAACCCCAGAGAGAGTTCAGAGCAGACTCCAAATCAGCAGCCACCCACTGGGTCAACACTGGGCTCTGTCTCTGTTCCAAGTTGAATCCCCTGGGTTGCAAGTCCGCATAGCTGTGAAATTGGCAGACGGTTTCAGTATGGTCTTTCCCTAGCTCTGTGTGGTAGGGAAAGGAACTTTTCCATTTTTAGAACTGAAAATGTTTAGTCATTGATACTTTTAAAGAAAATGACAGACGTGTAGACATGTACTGCAGAGCACTTTATTCCATGGTTTCGACAGAGAGGCCAAGAGGCATGGTGGGGTGCTGGCATGCACCTGCCTCCATGGCTTACTGGTGTGCATGTGAGTTATGAGCCTCTCTCTGGGGAGAGCTAGCCAGGACCACTGCTCCCCAATGGGGAGTGCAGTGACCCTCTTCCTCCCAGGGTCCCATGGACAGGTGGAATGACCAACTTGTAAAATCTCTCCCAGACTCAAGCACAGTATTTCTTTGTCTTCCTAGCCGATACCCCCATTGAGGAATTCACACCCACACCGGCATTCCCAGCCCTGCAGTACCTGGAGTCCGTGGATGAAGGTGGGGTGGCATGGCAAGCCGGACTAAGGACCGGGGACTTCTTGATTGAGGTAGGGCACAGGTGTTTGTATCAAGCCGCTTGGGGAGAGCGCCGACTCTCACGCGGGGGAGGGTTGTGGTTCTGAGCACAACCATCAGGATGGTGGATGGCTTAGGCCACGTGGCCTGTATTCCCTGCGCGTCCCCTAACCCCTGAGAATGCCGTTTCCTCTGTCCCCGAGGTTGGAGTGTTTTCATAGTTCTTTGGGAGGAGAAAGCATATGTGGAACTTGGCCACTGGTACTCATGAGGAAGATGAAGACACTGTCATGATGCTAGAGGCACATGCAGTTCTGTGGGTGGCTTAGCTCTGAATCTACAAATAGGAGGGGAGCCCTTGCCTACTCCCATGTCCTAAGGGCGAGTCATCAAGCCTTTAAGTGGTATTGGCTAGCATGAAGTGTGCTGTGAGTGGCTAAGAGTTGGGTAGTCTGTGTTCATTGCATGGTTGGTGGTCATTAAGGATTACAGAGCATGGGGCAGTGGCAAGGAAAAGCTGGGGTGGGCACAGAGAGGAGACTTCCTTGTCCAGAAGCTTCCAAAACCAACGTTCATTCAAACCCCAAAGTGGGGTGACACCTGCTCATTTGAGGAATCTTGTTGCGCACGAGCCTTGGTGCCCGTGAGCTTCCCCTGCAGTTGATGCTGGTGCTAGTGAGATAGTTGCATCCTGGTGCTTCGGGGCATCCTGCCTCTTTGGGGGTTTTTTTAGATGTTGCTTTTGATCTTCTGTACGAGAAGACTTGTTACTCTTTGGGAACAGGGTGAATGAAAGAGTACGCAGTAGGTTGGAAAGATGGCCCTTTTAATGATCGGATAGGCCAAAGTGGGCCTTGTCAGGAGCTTTTGTTTCTCAGCATTTATTCTGAGTCTTGCCTCAAGTTTGTTGGAAATCACACGCAAGTGGAGGTGATGAACAGATGAGGGCGGTTAACCTCAGTGCACATGCATTCTTTAAAAAACAAAACAAAACAAAACAAAAAAAAAAAACACCCTTGCCTGTCCCAGTGAGATGGCCCGTGAAGCCTTTGTCCTGTGTTCCACGTCAATTGCTGTGGTCGTTTCATACATCTCTGGAGTTTGTTCATGATAGTATAGGGTGACAAAAATAGAGGGGGAAAAGATCACAACTGTTAAAGGAGAGAGGCAGGTAAGAAGGAGTCATGTGTTGCTCTCGCACCATCGCTGAGCGACACTTTAAACTACTCTTGACCATCCAGAGCCTGGTCTGAGGGTGGCATGAGCTAATCCGGGCTTCCGTGTGCTGGAACAGTTGAAATCTCTTCCAGAATGGAGAAGCTGGAGCCGGCTGCAACTCCTTGAGTTCACGGGGTTTGTAACCTCCTGGAAATGCAGACTGGGTTGAATCATCTTCTGTAGGATGCGGTTGTGACGTAAACCCTCTTCCTGTGTGTGAGAGACACTAGAGACAGAAGGGGTGTGGCCTGGGCCTGGCACTGGGGCTCTGAGTGGTGTGTGGGTGGCCCTGTGATGGCAGAGAAGGGGGTTCCAGGAGGTTGAGAAGGATTTCAATAATAAATGAGGGCTGCAGATGGATGTGCACCCCTGATGTTCAGCTCATTTGACTGTTTCCATGATAAACTGGTCAATAAAAGAAGCCTGGGCCTCTGAGGTGGAAGTGCCTTAGGGCAGCACTTTTCTGGGGATGTCCTGTGTACCACTCACATAGTTTTCTGTCCATTGCCTTCCCCCTCCCCTCCACCTCTAATATACTAATCTGTTTGCCTTTGGGAAACAGGCATTTTGTTCTGGGGGCTCTTAGTTCCACGGATTCTAGGCTTGTCTGGCTTGGCACCCAAGGCCTGTTAGGGCTGTGTGTTGTTTTGTGAATTTACGCATGGCCTGTGGAAGGAGTTAGCACTCCAGAGTCATTGTCCCACAAGGCTACTTATTACATTCATGCACTGATGACAGGCCTGTGGGGCACAGAAGGGTTGGTCCCTGGGGGTGAGAAACAGCCCCTCCCCCAGCCCTCTTCTACTTCCCAAGCTGCCTGGAGTGGAATTTCTCAGTGTTAGGTGCTTGGATTTAAGTCTGTTCCTCCCGCCTGAGCTGTTTCCTTGGCTGCTGAATTTTGCCACCGGGATATTAAAATCATTTATAAGCCTTTACACAGGCGTGTACTTCCCAGGGGACGACAGCTCTGTGTTTTCAGTGAACAGCTTTCCATCTTGGAGGAATTGTTATTTTTTTTTAAGGCTTTATGTGTCCCTTTATGAATCTGTGTGGGGTGAAGCTGTCCCCTAGAGCGCTCCATGAGACATGGCAATCTGTGGGTAAAGCTACCCCGAGTGCCAGTGTGCGGTCCTCATTCCCCGGGTCCCTTGGCAGGCCTCCTCTCTCTGCTGCCTGAAAGAACCGGTAAAGGATGTCAGACTTTGTGTTTTCCCTCTGAAATTGCGTGCTGTGGTTTGAACCTTGGGACCGAGGGGCGGCTGTAGAAGTGGGAGTTGACTTTTACCATCTTAAGTATCCACAAAGCTCCATTGCTCTCTCTTCAACTCGGTCAGACTGCCCTGACATTGTCATCGCGCCTGGTGCCGGAGCCCGTAATGAAGGGCTTCCTGCTGCACAAGATTTTCTCTAGTCTACCTTCGGGGGTGGGGGGTGTTTTGTTTTGTTTTGTTTTTCCTGTTGTTTTTTCTTTACTTGATGACTACACTTCTCTCCCAAAACAACTGTAAGGTTTGAGTAAAGCCTGTCAGCCTTTTAATATTTACTTTGTCTCTCTCTCTCCATCCCTCTCCACCCCCCCTCTCTCTGTGTGTGTGTATGTGTGTGTGTGTGTGTGTGTGTGTGTGTGTGTGTGTGTGTGTGTGTACAAGGGTACACACTGTATTGTACATGTGGAGGTTAGAACTTACAGGGGTCAGTTGTCTTTTTCCACCATGTTCCAGGGTTCAAACTCAGGTTCTCAGGTCTGGCGATAACTGTTCTTACCTAGCGAGGCTTCTTGTCAGCCCTTTTGAAGTCAGGGATGGTGAAACAAAACAAAAAACAAAACAACGACAACAACAAAAAACCCTGGCCTCAGCATGAGAACTCTGCTCTCATTAAAAGATCATCTCAGCTCTGAGTGAGGTGGTGTGTGCACGCCATGCCTAAGCCATTTCACCGCAGTGGCTCTGATGCCCACATACTCACCCATCAATGGCCATAGGGGTGTGGCTATATGCCCTGCAGTGTACCAAGGTTGGAAGATACTGTGGCTCCTTGTAGAAAGTGTCCCAGTGCCAATGGGGCCCCAGTCAGCTCCTTGGGATCTGAGAGCAGCTCTCCACGCTTATACTATATAGTAAAGGCTTTGTCCATGTTGTTAGACTAAATCTCTTAGGGGATCCTGACAAGGAGAAACATCTGGACATGCTTAGTGTAAGCAGTGTGTTGTTTTTGTTTTAAAGCAGTTTCCATTCATGATTGTAAAGTGCGGTGACAGAGCCCTGTGCTAGAACACTGATGACAGTGTCTCTAAGTTTTTCTCACTGAGAGACATGACAACTGGCTCAGTGACAATGGCTAGGAAGGCCGTCAGATGGCACGGAGTGGCTGGGAAAGTGCGCTTTTTGTGAAGGTTGGGAACTTCAATAGCTAAGAAAGCCATAGGAAGATGTGCGTGGCCAGCACAGGAGAAGACAAAGAGGGCTGGCTGTCACTGTGATGCCCTGTAGGCTGCTAAGCTTAGCCTCTGAGACATGGCTGGCATTGCAGTCACCAAAAATGCCTGTTAATGACCCAAGGCCCAATCCCAGCCCCGGCCTGATAGGCCAGAACCACAAGTGGAACTTTGGGCACAGTGCTTTAAAAAAAAAAAAAAAAAAAAAAAAAAAAAAAAAAAAAGCTGTGGCAAGAGGCCAGGGAGGCGGGGCAGTCGGGAGAGCGCTGCACAAACATGCGGACCTGAGTTTAGATCCCCAACACCTATGCAAAAAAATGTGGTGCAGAGGCACACATCTAATCTCGGCACTGGAGAGCTGGAGACAGGAGGATCCCAGGGCTCAGTAGCCAGAACTGAGATACCCACCATGTCTTGTTAGGAGCTCTTAAGCTACCTCACCAGAAAACATACAGCAAGCAAACTGTATCTGGTGCAAGTGCTACCAAAGGCCCGTGTCCTTATTTGCTGCTGTTAGGGTGTACCAATCTGTCACGCACTTCCCCCTCTAATATGTACATTGTTTTAGAAGTGACTTCTAGAGTCATTGTTGTGTTGTAGAAGAGGAAAGTGAGGCACAGAGAACTCAGCTGACTTCCCACAGTCGCAAGCTTGATCATGTGAGATGCTCAGCCCTACCCAGGCTGCCTGACTGGGTGTCTTCCCCGTCCTAGAGCTGAGACCCACACACTTCTTCCACCTGTGCATGGGTCAGGGAGCGAAGCAAAAAGGACACATGCCAGCTTTTTCCTTTCAAATTGGCAACCACTTTTCAGAGTCATCATACCTGTTGCTGGTGACAACACATCCGTGTCGTTAGAGCAAAGCACAGAGTGCCAGGAATTCTGGGGAGGTCAACATGACAGCATGTTACAGGAAGCAGAGAGCCAAGTGGGTAATTTCACATCTAAGATTCCATCCTCGGGGAGTTGTGTTGAAAGCAAACAGCAATCACAGCACGCAAATAAAATAATAAGAGAATAGTAAAGAGGGACAGCCAACATCTGCTATGGCTCCATAAGGGAGCCTTTCACAGATCTCTACAAGGAGTCCTCCATGCCTGTGGAGTATAGTGCAGGTCTATTTAGTGAGCAAGGCAGAAATCAAAATTATCTGCATAAGCCCATCTACAGGCCGGAAAGATGAAAGCCCTTGCCCCACCCCTACCCCACATGACAGAATAACACCCTCCAGTTTTCTGTTTCTCAGTTTTTCTGCAGTGTTCATTAGTGTGTGTGTGTGTGTGTGTGTGTGTGTGTGTGTGTGTGTGTGTGTGTGTCCATTCATTTTGCAAATAGAACATTCCTTCGAAGAAGGTTATGGAGCACTATGGAGTAGTGTCCTCACCTCCTGGGCCAAGGTGGCACACATCCAGAAAAGTGTTTTCTGGTGTTCGTAATTGTCCCCAGGGCCTTCCCTCACCAGTCAGCCAGCCAGTGCTGGGCTGTGAAGATTCCTATGGTTTTTGTGATTGTTTTCTTAGCCCTGAAGTGGCCGATCTCGGTTTTTTTGTGTTAATTTCCCTAAATAGGTTTTTCCTTGCAATTAAAGCAGACGGCAATATCCTTCATCCTCGAACAGCCACGCTGCAGATCGCTAATTACCTTTCCCCTCATATTAAACACTTGCACCAGCGATGCCTGGAACTGTTTTTTATAATCTCGGTTTATATTGGAGCGAGGCCGCTAAGAGGGATGTCCCAGTGTCCTCCTTGGAGACTGAGTGTGCTGTAAAAGCTTTCTTAGGTAGGGTCCTTAAAGATAAGACTTGTCTCACACACGGCTACCCAAGCCATTGCTTCCAACCCAGATGGCATGACAGCAGCTACTGCTTGCTCCAAGGCATCCCCCAGCCTCAGAACCTCAGCAAGGCTTGTGGGAAAGACAGGCAAGACCCAGTCTCTCCAAGTCATCCATTGGGAGCATTACTCATAAACATATGAGGAGGTCTCACTGCCTCGTTGGTAACAGAGGTGGTACTGAGAATTTAGTCACCTGAGATGTCACTATGTTACCCCAGGCTCTCCAAAGATGATTGGGGGCTCAGAAGTTCTGGGCACAAAGCTAGCATTTTTCAGTGTCTGTTGGTGAATGTCTTGTCTCTCTACCTCATTAACATGCTTGACTCAGAACAGAAGACTAGAGAACACTTGTCAAACAAATAATAATAAGTTGTAATGATGGCAAGTTGCTATGCATTGGCAGTGACTCCTTCAGATGTGTCCAGTGACAAACATAGTACCAAGAGCTGAACACACAGGCCAGGGTAGGTGCCGCTCAGTACAGGTCCCTGGTAAGGCCTCCCCCAAGGCCCTGAGCAGGCGAACTTGCCTTAGACTTCTGCTCCTTGACCACTCACCCTCTGACACAGCCCTGCCCTGGCACCGGCCTGGCTTTCAGATAATTTTGGAGTTTCCATTTGCCATGCATTTTCTAACCTCTAAGGACATATCCCAGGGTGGAGGTAAAGCTTTTCTGTGGCTTCCCCAGTGCCAGTGCCCACTGGTCCAAACAGCACTTCCACCTCTCAGGTCATCTCTCTTTCTTTCTCTCTGTTTTGTCTTTTGGGATAGCACCAGAGACTATCGCATGCCCACTGCTGACCCCAGTGACCAGTGTAGGAATTTGAGACTCCCTGCCTCCTCCCAACTCTTTATATCTTATTCAAATAGTATCCATGGGCATGCAATTCTGTATGACAGGCCAGGCACCCACGGACGTTACCAGGACTGGAGCTGAACTCCTGGCCTGATGTTGTGTTTGTGCTTGGGTTGTCAGTTTTGGTTCACATCAAAGCTAAGCGGTGACTGTCTTAGTCCCCCTCTTTGAGCACGGGGTATGCCTGTTCCCACAGAGCTGTAACTTCTGGCCAAGCCACTGAGGTCTGCTTGCAGAGGATCACAGCATTCGAAATCTCTGCCATTCTAGGACCACAGCCATCAGAGAGCCCAAGGCTTTTGGTGGCTTCCTACTCTTGAGGGGTTAAAATAGCTGTTTCTCTTAGGGGAGCCCCTAGTCATCTGTGAAGTGAGATTCTTTTTCTCCATACATCTCTGGACCTGGAAAACTGATAGCCTCACCTTCTATACTGACCAAGAACAGGTGGTTTTTGGCTCAAAAGCAGCAAAGAGATCCCGCCGAAAAGGCGGATGCGGGCTGCTTCACTGTAGCAGATCTGAAAGGCTTGACTCTTTCGTTGTGGGGTTCTAATTTGAAGCATCAGTGATTTCAATTTCAAGCTAAAAAAAGATCCCGAATCACTTCAGGGGACCATGGCTGCTGTGTTCAGACTCTGTGGGATTGGCAGATGGCAGTGCGCTGGGTTGGAGAGAGAGAGGGGGAGCCATGGTCAAGGGCACAGGTTGTGCAGCCAACCCAGGTTTGAGTGCAGGCTCTGCCTCCTCTTCACTGTGTGAACTTGGGCACATCACCCGCTTCCGGTCTCCCCATTGCTTACCAGTAAATAAAGACATGTGTGAAACTTAGAGCACAGCTCCTGACATCATGGACGCTCAACAAATGTCGAGAAAAAAATGACATCTGGAACTCAATTCGTTGATTCATTTCTGCAGCTGAAAAATGGGTACCCAGGAGGCACTGGGCTGGAGGGAAAACAGGAATTTGCCATAGCTTCTTGGGAGCTCACAGTGTAGAGCGGGGAACAAGAAGAAAAAGACTTTTAAAGACACGCTGTTGCCACCAGGCTTTGGTAGGTAAGAAAAGTCTTCGCAGTTGGTGTGCAGGAGGGAGAGCTTGAGCAGAAGCTTGGGGGGCCAGTGACATTCAGGGTGAATGTGGACAGTGGGCAGATGTCATGGTGGTGATGATGGCTGAGGCTGGTGCATGAAAGTCTTGGATGGTCTGTTTGAGCAGGTGCAGCTGTGTGTGGCTGGTCAGTATCAGGAAGAGCTCCCAGGAGGTGCGGGCAGGTGGCAGCAAACCCCCTTCTTTTTTTTTTTTTTAAGATTTATTTATTGTATTTATTGTATATGAGTGCTTTATCTGCAGAAGAAGGCATCAGATAACATTATAAATGGTTGTGAGCCACCATGTAGTTGCTGGGAATTTAACTCAGGACCTCTGGAAGAGCAGGCGGGTGCCCTTAACTGCTGAGCCATTTCTCCAGCCCCAAACTCATTTCTTTTTGTTTGTTTGTTTTGTTTGTTTTTGTTTTTGTTTTTCGAGACAGAGTCTCTCTGTGTTAGCCTTGGCTGTCCTGGGCTCACTTTGTAGACCAGGCTGGCCTCGAACTCACAGTGATCCACCTGCCTCTGCATCCTGAGTGCTGGGATTAAAGGCATGTGCTACCATGCCTGCCTTATAAGAGGAAGCTCTATCCCTGGTAAACCATCTGTGAGATTTTTTTCTCTGTCTGTGGTGCTGAAACGGGGTCTACATATTTCAGAATTTCTCAGCTCTCCTTTCCTGTATCGTCCATCCCCTCCCCTCCCCACCCTGCGTCCTTGGCTTGTCCAGGCATGGAAGCTCATTACTTTGGGACAAGGCTCATCTGCTTGGTAGAGAATTCTCTTCCATGAGGAAGAATAGAGGATCTGGTGTGGCAGAGCATCTGTGGTATCCTGTGCTTTGTTCTCGCCGTTGCCTTGTTGCTAAGGTCTCAGCTCACGTGCCAAACTCCCAAACATGCCTTTCCAGGACCATATGGCTGCCCCTGACTCTCATGTTCATGCTGCATGCTTCTGTCACTGTCACAATCATCTCCGGTGTTGGGTGGTTGACTTACCATCCATTTCCCTTGTACAGTGCCTCTCCCTGTGGGTCAGACATATCGTCAGCACAGCACCTGTCACATAACAGAGGTCTTAGAGAGTGAGTCTGGTGGTGGCCAGCCCTGGGAATCTTGCATAACCATCTTTCATATAATGAAACTGAGCCTCAGAAAAATTGCCTGCCTAGGACCTCATGGGAGGTCTGAGTCTTGGCAGCCTGCAAAGCACATTGCTCTTTGTATGTCTGGTCAGTGCCCTGGCTAAGTCCTGAGTCATGGAGTTGTATTTTATTTCCATCCGTCTCTACCTAAGTTATCTCTACCCTGCCCAGACTATAAAAGATGAGGTCCTAAGGAGGCAGATGAATATCTCCAGGTTGGAAGTTTGGGGTATAGGGTCCTCTGTTGGCCCCTTTGGTCAACCCTGAATAGAGAGCACGGGGTCCTTTCTGTCTTCCATCCATCCTACCCAGCTGCCTGTCTCTCAGAGTGCCTGGCAGGAATCTTATTAGCATTGATTTGTTTCTGTCTGTGGTGCCCTTTCGTGCTAGGGAGTTTTATGATCCAAGTGGTTAGGTTGGTAAATGAAGTGGAGGAAGGGTGTGGGCAAAATGCCCTGTAGGACTATAACTGATAAGGCTCATCAGCCCTGGGAGTTAGTGTATGCACATGTCAACACTAGTAGAGTTAAGAAGGAAGGGGAGATGGGGGTGTGGAAAGCCACTGTGGGAGGCTGTGGGAGTCTAAGAATGGCCTTTGCAATTTAGTCCTACGGGATCAACCATTCATTAGCAAATTCACTACTTTGCCCTAACCAGACTGCCCTGGGTGGGGCAACGTGAGAGAATGGGGGCATAGGAGCTGACATCACTATAAACAGGGCACTCAGGGCTAGTGTTTTGTGCAAAAGAACTTTTATGGATGATTGTTGTTGTTTCTGGTGCTGGTGCTGGTGGCAGTGCTGGTGCTGGTTGTTTGGCCATGGGAAGGGCAGACACTGCCTAGCCAGGCAAGGCACATACATCCCCCAAGGGAGCGTCTCCCCATGTGACTCGCCATGGCGTGTGGTCTTTTTCATAAGCTGTATCACAAGGGCAGAGGCTAACTTATTCTGACTGCCCTGTGCTAGGTCCTAGGCATCAGGGATAGGATCAAAGCTGAAGAGAAAGGCTATTGGTCCTTGAGCTGACCAAAAGTCTATGCTATAGGTAGCCGGTACTATACTGATTCCTAGGCCTGGGCAGGGCAGTGCATGCTGGATGTCTGACTTCCAACAGGGTAACTTGGGTTTTTTGGTTTTCCTAGACAGACATCCCTCTCCAACACCATTCTGGCTATTTCTTATATGGCCCTCACCACTGTTAGCACGTTTAACTCTCACCAAAATACAGCACCAAATTCCCACAGATACTAAAGCATAGTGGGGTTAGCGCAGAGGGTGGCAGCCTCAGGTCACAGAGCTTCAGAGCAGCAGAGCTGGGATTGAGCTGACCTGGTGCCCTGACCAGGCTCTAACCATTGCACACCCCAGTCTCTCTCCCCTTGTGGTTTAAAAGCCGAGATGTTAGTCCTGGTTACAGTTGCCACTCCCTGTCTCCTGGGTGGACTGTCACCAGTTCCTCACTTGCTCCTACCATTGATGCTGTGTCTGCAGCTCCAGGGAGAAATGTCCTGTCCTAAAAGCTGACCTTTGCCTTAGCCTACGGGGTCCTAAGGTTCCCACCTCAGGAGGATATAGTTTCTTACTCTACCCTTTACCTGCCTTGACTGGGTCCCTTGTCATTTGCTGGCCCAGTGATATGACTGTGCCTCTAGTTTTCCCCATGTTCCTTCCCCGCCAGGACACTACCCTTTCTTGTTCCCCATTGTTCCCTCTTTCTTTCTTTCTTTCTTTCTTTCTTTCTTTCTTTCTTTCTTTTTTCCTGAGACAGGGTTTCTCTGTGCTATGTTGGCTGTCCTGGACTCACTCTGTAGACCAGGCTGGCCTAGAACTCACAGTGATCCGCCTGCCTCTGCCTCCTGAGTGCTGGGATTAAAGGCGTGCGCCACCAGCGCCCAGCCATTGTTCCTTTTTTCATGATACACTTTCCCCAAATTTCTCCTGGCCCCCTTACCTAAACTGCACCAACCTCCCCGGCCTCCCGCCTCTACTAGTGTCAACTACTACCGTCTACTACTGTTGCTACTACCGTGTCTCCTCTGCGCTGCCACTTGCTGCATTTGCACCACATGCAGACTTAACAGTGTCTCTCACCAGAACCTGAGTCCATCCACAGCTGATGGCCTCAGTCACACAGATGACACAGCAGCCAGCCATCATCAGGACCCCCAGGAGACCTTGAGTCCTTCCCCACCAGAGAGGACAGTTGCTTCTTCCCAGACTCACAACCCCCCCCAAGAGTACCAGGAACCCCAGGGTCCAACAAATAGCAATCCAGCCCTATCTGGCAGTGCCTAACTCTGCTCCACACCCTCCGTCACAGCCCTTGGAGTTATCAGAGTGTGTGTGTGTGTGTGTGTGTGTGTGTGTGTGTGTGTGTGTGTGTGGATCTCTTCGAAAATATTAGGGATTTTGTTTAAAAAATTCCACCCCCACTCTGACTGGCAATCAGCTTTCATTAGCACCTCTTCGTCTTGGCTTGAGGAAGCCATGATCCACACACAGAAAGGAAGCCAGTGAGGCAGGCAGGTGACAGGACCACCAGGCGTGGAGGCTGTGAGCGCAAGCAGGTCCACGGGCTGTCTTCATCGTCTGCTCTATCCGGTAGCAGTGCGTGTTATCAGGCACATGTATACAGGCATCCTCGTTTGAGAGTATCTGTTTTCCCTTGTGCTTAAACACACATGGCAGAGCTGGAGAGAGCTCACTGCTCTTATAGAGAACCTGCGCTCAGTTCCCAGCACCCACACCAAGTGGCTCACGGCTGCCTACAATATCAGCTCTGGATGATCTAACACTTTGGGCATGTTCTCACACATACACTAATCTCCACACATAAATAGTTTTTGAAAATTAAAACATACATGCTGTGAACATTATTTTATGGATTATGAAGTTTGCAACTCAATGGCCTTTAGTTTTTTAAATTTCATTTATTTATTTATTTATTTATTTATTTATTTATTTATTTATTTATTATGTTTGTACATGGGCCTTCTTTACCCCATCATACATGTGGAAGTCAGAAGGCAACTTTTGGGAGTTGCCTCTTCCTACCATACGGTTTCAGGATTCAGACTCTGAACCTCAGTCTTGGTGGCAAGTCCCCTATACCCAGTGGGTCATCTTGCCAGCCCTCAGGGGCATTTCGTTCAACATGCTACAGTGTCATCACAACTGTAAGCTCTGGAAAGTCTTCATTGACCCAAAGATAAATCTTATTGCTGTTAGTCATGACCCCGCATCTTCATGTCAGCCTTCCAAATGGCCACATCCTACTTCCTGGTTTGGGGGATGGGCATCTCTACTCTAGACATTGCAGACATCAGGGAAAGGCAGTATGTAGCCTTCAGGGATAGTTTGTGTTATCAACTTGACAGAATCCAGAATGACCTGGGAGACAGGCTGGCCTCTGGCTCCGGCTATGGGAGATTATCTTGATTATATTAATGATGTAGGAAGAACCATCCTGACTGGGCAGAGACTCCCAGGCTGTATGAGATGGAAAAACAAACGGAGCACTAGCAAGCAGGAATCCCTTGCTTTCTGTTTCATGAGTGTGCGTGGGATAGGGCCAGCTCCCTCGGGCACTTAGGAAATGCCCATTGCTGCCCTGCACCTGCGACTTCCCAGCCATGATGGTTGTAACCCTCAACCATGAGTCAAAATCACCCTTTCTCTGGGCTGCTTCTATCAAGGTATTTTGTCACAGCATCACAAGAAACGCTGACCCATCAAGGCACCATTGTTGATTATCTTCATGCGTGCTATATCATGTGTTGGTACTTTGTGCCTTTTGTAGGCAAATGAAGGACATGGTAGCCTTAGCACATCAAGATGCCTACTCATCATTCAGGGGAATTTTGGTTCATCTCCACTTCTGTCTTTTATACATAAAACCACCACTGTGGTTTGTAGCTTCCCCTCAAAATTCAAATGCTGGGGACTGGGGAGATGTCTCAGTGGATGAGAGCGCTTCCTAATGACCAGAGTTTGGAACCCAACACTCATCTAAAAATCCAGATGTGGGTTGTAGTCTCAGCACTGCAGGAGACAGAGAGGGGACATCTTTGAGGCTTGCTGGTCACCAGCCTAGCTCCAGGTTCAGTGAGAGACCCTGTCTCAGGGGAATAAAATTAAATTAAAAAAAAAAAAAGATAGAGCAGGATATCCAGTGCCCTCCTCTAGCCTATGCCTGCCTATACAAACACTCTCTCTCTCTCTCTCTCTCTCTCTCTCTCTCTCTCTCTCTCTCTCTCCTCTCTCTCTCTCTCTCTCTCTCTCTCTCTCTCTCTCTCTCTCTCTCACACACACACACACACACACACACACACACACATACACACATACATATACATACACACATACACACACCACACACACACACACACACACACACACACAAAGGAAATGATTCCAGGATGATGTTTTCTTTGTTAGAAGCTTTGGGGATGAAATGTGTATGACACATGTCACCCAGCTAGTGGTGCTGTTTGGGGAGGCTGCCCTTGGAAGGGAAGCTCACCGGAAGAAGCAGGACTATGGGGAGAGGACCTTGAGGGTTACTTCCTGGCCTCTCTCACTGTCCCATCTCTGTGTCCTGGTCAACTGAGATGTAAGGGCACTTCTGCACCCTCTGAACTCCACAGATCCTTTAGTGACCACAGTGATGAGAAATGAACGCACATGTGCTGATGGTCTTTTTAAATTTTAATTTATTATAATTCGTTCAGATTACATCCTGACTGTTATCCTCTGGCTTGTATCTTCCTGTTCCCACCCTCCCTCCCTCTTCTGCCCTATTCCCCTCCCCTAGGCCTCTGACAGAAGAGGACCTCCTCCCCCACCATATGGCCACAGCATGTCAGGTCTCATTTGGATAGCCTGCTTCCCCTTCCTCTATGTGCCCACCAAGGGGACATGATCAAATATCGGGGGGGGGGGGGCACCAGAGTTCATGTAAGAGGCAGTCCCTGCTCTTCCCACAACTATGAAGAATGAGCTGTCCATTGGCTAGATCTGAACAAGCATCTAAGTTCTCTGCATGCGTTGTCCTTAGTCCAGATCTGCCAGTCTTATTGATCTCCTTGTGGGGCTCCTGAAACCTCAGGGCCCTTCCATCCCTTACTTCTTCCATACCACCCTCAGCGCTCCACCCGGAGTCTAGTAGCAAGTCCCAGCATCTGTCCCCATCCCCCACTGGGTGGAATCTCCTGATGGTCTTAAGAGATGAGGTCCCTCTAGAAAGTCATTAGGGTTAAGTTAGGGAGTAGTATTCATGATGGGCTTCCTGACTTTATATGGAGAGGAAGAGAGCTGAGCTGGCCCACTTGTCCTGCCTCACTACACAGTGACCCAGCACAGGTCTTCAACCAGATGTCAAGCAGATGCTGGCTCTATGCTGCCGAAATCTCAGTCTCCAGAACCAGAAGTCACATAAACATCCATCCACTACAAATAACTTGGGCCCAGGCAGTTAGTTACAACATCTGAAAATGTAGCAAAGATGACGTCTGGGAATATTTGTATACAAGCTTCTGTCAGAGTTCTTGTTTTCAGTCTGTTGCTGTTCACACCTGGTGAATGACCACTGCTGTGGTCATCTCAGCAGCAGTGCTCCTGGTCACCTAGGAAATGCCCGCCACTGCCCCTCATTGTACAGAAGCAACAGTAACTGCAGAAGTAATGAAGCCTGGCCCACAGAGGCCACGCTCAACACACCACAATCTCAACTGTCTTGCAACACAGCCCTGACTGCAAGAAAGCCATCAACGGCAAGAACTGTCATTAAATAAATAAGATGCCTATGTCTCCTGAGCACTCTATATAACAGGGAGCTTCTAGGGGGTTTCACCTTCAAAAACTCACATGCTCAATTTAGTTAAAAATATTTCTGTCTGCTCCCTTTTCAATACAAAAAGCATGAGATACAGAGGACATTCGCTTGCCCACAGGGACAAGCTTGGCATCCCTGGCAGGTGGTGTTTCAGAGCTTCACCTGTAATGAAGCTAGAAAAAATAGTTCAGGGTTAGAGAGAGAGAGAGAGAGAGAGAGAGAGAGAGAGAGAGAGAGAGAGAGAGAGAGAGAGAGAGAGATATGGGGAAGTGCTGACTCAGCTGGCTGAGCATCCTTGCAAAGTGAAGATCAGCATGGCTACACTGCGGCATCTGGCTCTGGCCCTAAAAACAGGCAGGATAAGAAGCCACCAGGGCTTCTAAGGATTTCAAGGTTCCATTGTTGCATCCTTCCACTCTGGGTTGTTACTCCTCTGCCATGAGGCTTGCTGGCCACAGTCAAGTGCAGTGATCCTCGAAGCCCTGGCTCATCCAGAGAACCTTAAGCTCCCCAGTCATGGCCCATGATCAGCCAACATCTTCCTTGGCCCTACTGATAAGAGGGCCACATGACTAGGATCCCAAAGAAGGTCTTGAATCTCCACATGGCACATGTAGAGAATGAAGGGAAGTGCTCAGCAAGAATGTGTTGAAAGTAGTGCATCCATCCATCCACCCATCTTTCCACCCACACAGTTTCCATTCATCTACCTACCCAGCCTCCCATCCATACACCCATTCACCCACCTATCCATCCCTGCATCCATCCATCCATCCACACATGCTCCCATCCACCTACCCATCTACCTACCCACCCATCCATTTATCCATCTACCCATCCACTCATCTATCTCTCTACTCATCAATGAATCATTCTATCCACGTACCCTCCCATCTATCTACCCAGAATTGATCTATCCATCCCACCCATCATTCATTCATCCATCCACCCACCTACCATCCATGGATCCATTCAGTAAGCCAGTTGGAGGTGGGTGTAACTTATTGGTTCCCACCAACCCTCCCTTTTCACCTGATAAAGAGAAAGGAGCCGTAGCCAATATGGTGTGTTTGTGCTAGAGATACTAGATGAAAAGGAAAGAGAGAAACAGGAGTGATGGGGATGTGGCAGAAGTGATAAAGGAACAGCAGTAAAGCCTGAAGACAGATCTTCTAGGTACCAGTTTTAGAGAGTCAAGCCTCCAAGAGATGGTGTCATGTGCTCCTGGTCTGCTTCCTATCAGTAGCTATGAAATGCCAATAGAAACTGGAAACCTGGTTACTCTCTTCTTGGTGCCCAGACCTTAACCTCTGTAACTCCTTCCCAGCAGAGACTGGGGCCACAGTGTGTATCTGAGTTGTAAGTCTGTATCTGGAGCAGCTTCTGAGGGCTCAGAGTCTGAGCTAGTGGTTCATGAGGCGAGTGTGAGTGAGACCTGCAGCCCAAGTCTCTGTCTCCTCTATAGGGCTCAGGATTTCCAAACTAGAGCAAGAGTAAAAGAAGAAACTGGGAAGTAGAGGGATACCGGTGACAGTCACATGGGGAAGGCCACCGGGGATTCTGTGCATTGAGGGATGAGCTGTAGCCACAGGCTGCCCCAGTCTTGATGGTAGACAGCAGGCACCTGGGCTGGGACCGGCTTGGGGGAAGGGCTGGCAGTGCCTTTGACCAGCTGGCCATGCAGAGCCAGGCATGTCAGACAGCCAGATGGACCTTCCTCATCCTGCCCGGAAGGGAAAAATCATTCCAGCCTGAGGCACATTATGGACCACTAACAGCAATAGCAGAGAGCTTAAAGGCCCCAAACATGGGAAACCAGAGCACTTTTAGCTGCGTTGGCCACCTCTATGCATGACGTTGGGGTCCACATAGTCGCCGTCAGGGGCAGTGAAGGTTTCTATCACTGTTCTGAGTCCTGTTGTATGCTTATGGTGCCAGCGTCCTCCAAGGCTCCAGGAGGGAAGCTGAGCACATGGGGAAGCTGAGGATGAGCAGCATAGCATGGTCAGGAGTTGTAAGGTTCTGGAAAGGCAGCGATGCAGGACTCGAACTCACATCCAACACCGAATCCACAGTTCTTGAACATGGTTCTTCCAGGACAGCAAAGACACCAAGGATTCTTGGGGATCCTGGCTGCTCTGGGTTGGGGTCCCATCCCAACTCATTCTGCCTGGCCTCAGCCTTCTGAGCTTCTTCCCATTAAACAGAAGTGTTGGTGGGTCACTCGGCATGTCACAGCACATGAGGTGACTCACCTACAGGCATGGTGGCAGGCAGCGCTACCTCCAAGCCATGGCACACACCTCCTTACCTCCTTGTAGTTATAATAGCAATTCGGCCACTGTGGCACTCACATGGGGTGGGCAGCAATTTGTCTTAATTCCTGTGTTTGCCTGACCTCATCTGCTCCAGGGAGAAATCTTATTTATTGTCAGTTAACGTTCCCTGAGTGGTTTTGATGAGCCTTCCAGATAGAATGGCCTGCGCTGTCCTTTTCCCCAGAGAGCAGGCTGAAGGCCCTGAGGCCATTCCTGTGTTCTCTCTTCATGTTCCAGAAGTCTGGCCTCTGACAGCAGGGTCTTACATGGACCCTGCCCCCCAGTCATGATGCTCCCTGATCTTTTGGTTAGTTGCAGACATGCCCATCATCTCTGCTGGGTTCTCTGTCTTTCGTGTGTGTGTGTGTGTGTGTGTGTGTGTGTGTGTGTGTGTGTGTGTGTGTGTGTGTGTGTGTGTACCTGTGTGTATCTCTGTGTGTGTGTGTCTGTGTATATCTGTGTCTGTGTATGTATGTACGTGTGTGCATGCATGTATGTGTCTATGTCTGTGTGTATCTGTGTGTGTCTGTGTCTGTGTATATCTCTGTGTGTGTGTGTCTGTGTGTGTGTGTCTGTGTGTTTGTGTTATCCTGCATGTGTATATGTGTCTGGGGCACAGGTGTGGGTCTTACAAGAAGGCAGGAGCTGTTGTCTGTTGGTCACATGAACAAAGAAGGCAGTTAATGAGACTAGAAAGATAGTTTGATGGACAAAATATTTTCCAGGCAAGCCGAGGAGCCTATGTAAGAGTGTGGCTGTGGCTGTGTGTGCCTGAAAACCAGCACTCCCACAAAAAGATAGCAGGTAGAGACAGGAGTATTCCTAGGAACCTCACCATAGACTGGCATTCGCAGCAGTGAGCAAGTGACCTTGTTTCAAGTGAATTAGAAGACACAAGAGGTTGTCCTTTGACCACACATGTCATGGCTTACATGTGCACACATTTACACACACACACACACACACACACACATACACACACACACACACCACAAAGAAGGTTTTTGGTTTGTTTGTTTGTTTTTTTTTTTTTTTAAATAGACAGAAATAAACTGACCTGAGCAAACTTGGGCTCTGGAACCAGGTAAGATTCAACAGGCAGGTTGGAGAAGGCTTCCCATTGCAGCAGCTCTCTTGGCTCTGCCCAGATCCGCACTGATTCTGGGAACGGGTGTGTCCCTTCCTCTTTTATTTTCAGGAACATTGGTACCCTGATCTCAAGGTAGAAGCTGCCATGCAGGAGGCTGCCATCCTGAATGCTAAGACAAAGTCCCTCTCTGTCCTTGCCATCAACCTTCTAAGGCAGTGGTTCTCAACCGTCCTAGTGCTGTGGCCCTTTAATACAGTCCTTCATGTTCTGGGGACCCCAACCATAAAATTATTTTGTTGCTACTTCATAACTGTAATTTTTCTACTGTCATTAATTGTAGTGTAAATATCTGGCATGCAGGTTATCTGATGTTCAACCACTGTGGAGATCACAGCCCATAGGTTGAGAACCACAGCCTTAAGGGGTCGGGGCTGGGAAGCTTGGGGGAGGGGCAAGGGCTGAACAGAACTTGAAGCGGCCATGTCGAGTTAACAGGGGGGGGGAAAATGTCGTCGTAACGTCTACTTCCATGAGGTCCTTAGAGTCATCAAAGGGCAGAGTATCAGGGGTGGGCAGGTGGGGGTGGCAGTGGGAAGTCACCGCTAAGTGGAGACGGTTTTAGTCTCAGAGCGATAGACTATGTGCAGTGACTGCCTAGCCTTGTGAAGTACAGAATGCCATCTAGCTGCACACGCACACTGATTTTTTTAAAAATAGGGACTGGAGGTATAGCTTAGTACAGCACCTGCCTAGCATGCTTGAGGCTCTGGGCTTCATCCTTAGTACTGAGAACAAGGGAGGGAGGGAGGGAAGGAGGGAGGGTGGGAGTGAGGGAGGGAGGAGGGAGGGAGGGACAAATGGAGGGAGGGTAAGAGAGAAAGAGAGAGCTAAAAGGAGTGAGGTGGGAAACAGCAGTGGAGGACTATGGTCACAATCACCCAGAAGACTGAGGAAGGAGGATCAAATTAAAAGGGAGCTTGAGTGACCTAAGACCTTGTTTCAAAAATAAATATATCTGGGGATGGAGAGATGGCTCTATGGTTTAGAGCACTGGCTGGTCCTCTAGAGGACCTGAGTTCAGTCCTCAGCACCCACATGGCAGCAACCATTCAGGACTCCAGTTCTCGGGACTCTAGCTCCCTCTTGTGGCCTGCTCAGGCACTGCACACATGTAGTGCACAGATAACACACCCAAGCAAAACATTCATGTACATCAAACAAAAATAAAGCCCTTTTTAAAAAGGTAAGTTCTAATATAAAGGAGCAGTAGTATTCTTGTCTCCTTGTTTTGGGTTTTTTTCCATTGGTTTGGGGGGCAGGATCCTACTTTAGCCCAGGATGACATAGAAGTCACTCCTGCCGCAGCCTCTCAGGCAATGGGATTATAGAAATAAGCCACCTCACCCAGTGTTTTTTAAAGCTTCCAGCCCCCAGGACTTTGCCTTTAGACCTCCATCTTTAGGGTCTCCATCTGTTTGCTCATCTCTGAAACAAGTTTGGAGCCTACACCTACACCATGTACTGTACTTGAGTCTCTAGACTGGGGCTCAGAGCACCTGGCACAGCCCTCCTGCCTACCACAGCCACCTTCCCCCGCCTCCAGCCTGGAATCTGTGGACTGTTTAGTCAGAGCTGCACACAGGGCCAGTTGCCATTAGTCAGCCCACTGGTCTCCCGTGGACCATGAGGTCTGAGAGAATGGGGCTTGCTCTTTGTTGCATCAGTGTCTGTGTCTGAGTATGTGTGTGCATGTATGTGTTTATGTATGTATCTGTGTCTGTGTGCGTACGTGAGTGTATGCGTGTCTATGTGTGTATCTGTGTCTGTGTGTGACTGTGTGTAAATGTGTGTATACGTGTGTTTGAATTTCTGTGTCTGTGTGTACATGTGCACATGTATGTGTTCAACTTTCTGTGTATCTGTGTCTGTGTGTGAGTGTTGTGTCTGTGTGTGTCTATATGTGCATCTGTGTTTGTAGGTGAGTGTGTGTGTGTGTGTGTGTGTGTGTGTGTGTGTGTGTGTGTGTGTGTGTTCTACCATTTTGAGAGAAGGTCTCTTGTTTGGCCGTCATAGATGCCAAGCTAGTTAGCCCATGAGTTTCCAAGGTCTCTCCTGCCTCCGCCTATCATCCTGTTGTATGGCAGTAGGATTATGGATACACACTGTCCTCAGATTTCCATTGGTTCTGAGTTTCTGAACTCAGTTCCTCACATGCGTTTGAAAGCATCCTCCGCCCCACCTCCCCCACCCCCACCCCCGCCAAGCCATTTCCCAGGCTCATACAATAAAGACAGAAGAAGTGGCTCTGGGCAGCTGCAGTGAAGCTGCCATGTTGGGATTGTATTTATGCTTTCGTTAAAAGTTTGCAAAAAAAATACTGCCCACATTCTCACGTGGCCCCGGATAGCCCCACTGCAGCCCAACACAAAACTGTAAACTGAAAACAATATGACAGACTTGGTGATTTTTTTTTTCCAGAGTGAACGTTCAGTCACAATGTTAAGTGAAGAGAGCATAAATACTAGGACAAAATTTTAGAAGGCAGCTGTGACCCCATCACATGAGAGGCTGAGTCAGAAGGATTGCCATGAGTTCAAGACTGGCCTGAGATGCATAGTTTTTAGACCAGCCTGGAATACAGAGTGAGAGCCTATCTTAAGAAAGGAAAGTTCTGGAAGGATCGAGACACACCTTGTAATCATGCAGGAGGCAGGAAGGGAGGAAGTGAATAAGGACCTGGCTCTCTCTGCCTCTGTCTGTCTCGGTCTCCATCTCTGTCTTTCTCTGTCTCTGTCTCTCTCTCAAGTGACCATTTTCCTCTTACATATATTTTATATCTAAGAGCAAGTGAGCCTAGAAAATCACAACTCTCCACTGAGGGATCTGCCACTCACTGGTCATACCGCGCTTGCTCTTGTCATTCTCCACCTCTGGTTGGTGTTACAAGAAATCCAGTGTATACTTCCTTGATGTTATTTTTCTGAAGAGACTGAGGAGGATGAAGGATGGTCGTGGTTGAAGTCCATGTCAGGAAGAGCCCTCCCACTAAACACAGGGTGGGGCATGTCTTACCTAGCATGGACATGGGGGTCTCGTCATGAGCTTGTATGGACTCAGGAGGCACGTCCCCCTCTGGCATATACACTGAGACCACACCTTACTGCACCCCTAATACTGTTAGCCAGCCTCAGCCACCTCCTCCTAAGCCAAACTGAGCTGCTGCTCGGCTCACAAAAGCACCTTCCTCTGGGATAGCATCGGTGTGGGCCCTGTTCCACCCACGATCACTGCTAAGTGGACTTTTGTCACTGCGGAGCTGCTGTGTCCTCTGGGACTCAATCTCCAGCCAGCTCTGCAAGCGTAGATTTAAATTCAGATGGAATGGGAAATTAGTTACTGGGCCCAGGGGCACTGTGAAGGAAGGAGGCCTGATGGAGAAGGCTGAGGTCAGGGCACAGGACATGAAGTGCTGTGATGCTTGGGTCTGGGTTCCTTCGACCCTGCCACCAACTGGAGAAATGTATGACAGGGAACCTCCCTGAAGAATGCCGGTGGCATGTAGTAGGTCCCAGCCTCTGTCCTACGAGTCTTACTCGCCCTGGCACACAGGACCCCATGCTGTCATCTCCACCCCAGGAGCTCCAGAAATGAGTTAACCTGGAAGAGTATAACCAGTGAGAAAAGACATATCAGCCCCTTTTACTCAGCAAAGCCCTAAGCTGAGGTACGCCCTCTCATGCACTGCCTGCCCTGAGGAGCCAACTCTGGCTACCCTTTACAGAACTTAATCCATGCCAGGCTTTGTCTCAGTCTGGTACTGCTAGATGGTGCTGTAACAAACACGCCCCTCCCAAGAAGGATACAGCTATTCATTTGAACAAAAAGAGTTGACTTCCTGCTCTTCCTGAGTGTTGATGGTCAGGCAGCTCCTCTCTGAGCCCAGATGCAAGCTATTTCCAATCAGCCTCAGCATGTGGAGGCCCAGGGTGCCAGCCTCTTCTGAGGCCACCTCTAGCCATCAGGGAATGAAAGCCTACAATACCCCATTCCCATCAGGACCTGTCAACTGCAATTGCATTTTGTGCCCTTTCCTCTCCCTCCCTTTCCCCCACCCCCTGTTGTCAGGAGGCTGGGGCCCAGGGAGGGACCTCACAGTGGGCCTGGAAGGAAAGCAAATCCCGCCTTGGCTGCTGCTGAAACAGGCCTTATATTACACCTTGGCTGATGCCCTTGTTGGAAAAACACATTGCAGAAAATATCTGTTGGTGTTGGTGTTGTTCCCATTAGTTTTGATGCCTTTTTGTTTTTAAGACAGGGTTTCATGTAGCCCAAGCCAGCCTTGAACTCACTATGTAGGCACCAAGGAGGGTCTTGAACATCTGACCCTCCTGCCTCCACCTCCCAAGTACAGAGATTACAGCCACATGCCACTGCCCCTGGCTTATGTGGTGCTGTGAATTAAGCCTAGGACCTTCTGTGTGCTAAAGTGACTGTTCTACCAACGGAGGCATATCTGCTTAAGTTGTTTGTTTTACTTGGATGTGGTCTGAGACTGCTCTGTGAAAGGTAACAGGGAGGGTTTGTGACCTAGGTGTCATCCACCCTGTCCACCCTCTGTGACCACAGCTGTGGCATGCCCCAGGACAGATGAATAGCCACAGGTTGGTGTCTCCAACAGGCAGGCAGCGTCATCTTGCAGGGTCCTTCCTTCCTGTTCCACCTGGAGGTCTCCAGGCTTTCCTTGGCTTGTGGCCACATTACTTTTCTGTCAGTCTTTCTGGCCTGCTCCTCTGTGTCAGAACCTCACATCTCCCTCTGTCCTCTTCAGGGGTATACTTGGTGGCTTAGAGATTAGGAAGGAAAACCAGGGTGACCCTCCTACCTCTAGGCCCTCAACTCATATACAAAGACTTTCTATCCCAATAAAGTCTCCTAGGCAGATTCCAGGATCAGGACATCACGTGTCTCATCTAGGCTGCTATACCGCCCTGTTCCCTAGCCTCAGTCAACTTTGGCTACCTGCTTTTTGGTAGACACACTCCCCAGGCTCTAATTGGAGTCCCAGCCCCAACCCTCAGTGGCCAGCGGTGTCCTTGGAGCCTCAAGATGATCAGGATCTCTCCCCCTTCTCTAGTCTGGGTCTCTAACCACCTCTCTAAGCCATCCCCACTCTCCTCCATATCCCAGACAGTGGAACTAGGCTGAGAGATCAGAGGCCAAGGGACATCAGGAGGCTCTCTAGGGCACACAGAGGCTCGTAGGATGCCCTGCTCCCCGGCTGCAATTCTTCATCCCCCTACCCAAGACCATGCCAGATACTGCCTAAGGGTACCCATCACCACAGTTCAGGCCTCACGTCAATGGGTTATAAGAAGAGCCAGATGGACAAAACAGGATCCACACCCTCCACATTACAGGCTGGATGCCTGTGCCCTGCCCCAGATTCTGTTCCTCCAGTGTAGTAGGCAGGCTCTTGGCAATATCAGGACATGGCAGTATTTCTCAAGAAAGGGGTTGCTACATTTATAAAAGGGGCTCCAAGGGCTCAGAAGCTAAGAGCACCGGCTACTCTTCCAGAGGACTGGGGTTCAATTCCCAGCATCAACATGACAATTTACAACTGCCTGCAGTCCCAATTTGAGGAGTCCTGATGCCCCCTTCTGGCCTCTGTGGGAACTGCACAGATGTAGGTGCACATGCTATGTGCAAGCAAAACATCCATACACATTAAAAAAAAAAAAAAAAAAAAAAAAACGAAAAAAAAAGATACCCCAGAGATAGTGCCTTCTGTTGGATGAGGGTAGAGCAAGGAAACGCCGCTGTGAAGGGCCATCAAAGCCTCATCTGCCTCTAAGTCACCTGGCACTCTGGACTCACAACCTGTGAAACAAACCTGTTCTTCTGCCACCCAGAATTGGGGTGTTGCAGTGACAGCCAGTGTGGGCCACAGCTTCTTCCCCAAGGTTGACCACAGCCTGAAGCCACCCTCTGGGTCCCCAGCACAGAGACCCAAGGGTGTTTTTAGAAGCCCCAAGAGCAGACAGCCCCTCATGCCAGCCTGTGCCTGTTCTGGGGACCATGTCAATCACATATGATCCACTTTTTAAATGAAGTTAGAATAGGAATTTTTCTAGGAAATTCTCCTGCTGGTAATTATTAAGATTTTTAAAGAAATTATTATACAAGCAACTCTGAAGCAGACTAAATGAACATGGGCCACAGTGGCCCCTGATCTAATCACTCATCTGAGCTGAGTCGCGGCCCTGCTTCTCTGCGACAGTGACTCATCTTTTGCTTTAATATAAAGGAGGCAGGATTGGGAGGAGGAGGAGGAGCTGCTGGGGGCTGGGGTCCCAGCACCCTGGTGTGATCCACCACCAACCAGTGCTCTCCTTTTGTCTATCACTGAGGTATGCAGGTGGACACATAAGCCCCATGCCAGCACAGCGCCCGATGCCCGGGTGGGTTCTCTGACTGGAAAGGCTTCCCTCCTCAGCAGCTCCGAGAGTTGCATTTCCTGGCAGTGTGAGCTTCCTGCCTGCAGCAGTGGTCTTGTTCTGCGCCAGGCCTGTTCCCCCCTGGGTCTGAGCACATAAGCTCGGGCTCGGAGCAGTGCGGCGAAGATTAGTGTATTTACCAGATTAGAGGATCAACTTCTTTGCAGGAGAAAATTAGCCCCAATTTGCTGTGTGTGTCTCCCAGCCCACTGTGGGCTGCTGGCCGTCCTGAGGAGGCCTAGCCATGCCCTCCCCCTCAGGGCTGGCAGCAGATCCCAGGGCAGGGCCTGCCCCACACAGGAGGGTGACCCTTGGCAAGGCAGAGTGGATCCTGTATGAGTGGCCAGCAGCTGCAGACCCCAAGCAGGGCTCAAGACAGCACATGGCCGACTGGATGGGCAGTTAGGGGTCAGCTGGACACCACAGCAGGGACCAACTCACTGGGACCACCCTGAGCTCTACAGAGTTTGAGGTTCATAAGTAAGGGGGTCTAGGTGCAAAGGTATGCTTTGCAGGGCTGCTGGGAACTGGGTTGCAGGGGACCTGGGGTTGTTGGGATCTAGGATTGTGGGGTCCTCGAGGGTCTTTGACTTCCCGGGGAGATGGTACAGCGTACTCATATGCCCTGTGTCTGTTCCCCCATGGCCTTGTGTGCTACACACAGCAGTGGTGTCCTCCCTGTGGTGGCTGCCTCCTCACAGGCTGCCTGAATCCTCCAGGACATAGCTTTTCTGAGTCCTCTCCTGAATGCCCCTGTCCTATGCTAGCTCCTGGACTACATTCCAGGCTGTGCTCTGGGGCTATTATGCTCTGGCTGTGAATGTGGGAAACCTTCAGGTGCCGGGAACAGGGCTTAGCTGTGAAGGATCCTCACAAGGACATTGGCATACAGTTGTGCCACCTACACGGGATTTCATGCAGACCATCCACTGGATATCTGCATTCAGCAGGTGTGGCCCCTTTTAAGGAACTCAGCCCAAACTGAAACAAAACCTGGGCTGCTGGACCTACGCTGGGAAGATGGAAGCCAGCACACGCTGCTGTAGTGCTCACGGTGTGAAAGGAAACACTCGCACATGCACACATGCACAGGCATATACACATGCACAGGCACACAGGTATGTGTGCATACACATGTGCATATGTACACATGTCAACACACAAATAACACTACAATAGGAGAACAATGGCCGTGCAAAGATCTCAACCCCGGAAGCCTTTAAGCCCAGCCGTATGAGGTGGGGCAGTGGGGGGTGGGGGAGGTTTTGCAGCGAGAGGTAAGGATTCATTCATGAAGAAGGTTCTGGAGCTTTCACCTGAACCTGAAGTGTATGTGTTATAGAGGAAATCGGGGGAGATTTTATATACACGCAGGAAGGAGCCACGTGATCATATAGAGATGACTATGGGAGCCATAAGACCATGAGCCAAGGACTACCCAGAGTCACCAGGAGTGGGAGAAACAAGAAAAGGCCCTCCTTGTGGGCCTTTGGAGGTGCATAGCTCCTCCCACACCAGAGCGTCTAGCTCCTGTAAGAAAAGAAATCTGCTTTTTACCTCCAGCTTCTCTGGGTCTGGACCACCCACTCTGAAGGCGAGTCCTCCCTGCTCCAGTGAACCTCTCTGGAAACACCCTCATAGACATGGCCGGAGGTATATTTCCTACACAATCTAAATCTAGTCAACATGGCAGTGAAGACCAACCACCAAACTAGCTATCCCCAGAATGTCACACCTTCCCATATGTCCGCATTCAACACCAGCTCCATAGCCCCCTTCCCTACTCCTGGCATCTCCGTCCTCCTATCTTGTCTCTCCAATACCAGAAGATCTCAGCCCCTGAAACCTGTGAGCTGACCTAATGAGGGGGTAGTCTTTGCAGGAGGAGGGACTGACTGACCCATAAGGAAGGTTCTGGAATTATACCAACTCCAGGGACCTCACATGCACTGGTCATGTGGCATGTGGCCTTTCTTGCCTGACTATTGCTGAGCATAGTATTGTTCAGAGTCACCCTGACTTCAGCAGCTGCCAGAGCCCTGACCTTCCTAAGACAAATATTCTATCAGGGGGGGGGGGGGCATATGTAGCTATCCCTCTACCTGCCTGTGGCACTTGGTTGCTCTTCCTTAGACTGTTTAACAGTCTCGGGCTGCTGTGAGCCTTGGCATGCAGACTGCTCCTGGAGACCCTGACTGTGGTTCCACTGGGGCTAGGCACCCAGCTGCGGAATGTGCCTCATGAGAACACCTCAGGAAAGGCTTCGCCATTCTCTCCAGCAGTGCATGGGCTCTGTCTTCTTCGCGTCCTCCCTGATGCAGCGTGCTTTCTGATGCGCTCCCGGCACCTCCTGGTTTGCGTTTCCCTGGATACTGTGGGCACTATGCACACTCTTGTGTGCTTACTGGCTGTGTGTGTGGCTTCTCTGGAGAAATGTCAATCTGCGTACAGTTGTGTGAATGCATGCATACACTCTGTGCATGCGCGTGTATGAACCTGCGTGCATACGTGCATGCGTGCGTGGGTTCCTGCTCTATCACTCTCTACCTTAGCCCCTTGAGTTGGGGTTAGTCACGCAATGTGGAGCTAAGCCAGCAGCCAGCAGTATCTAGTGAGCCCCCTGTTGCTGCTGTCCACTGTGCTGGGGTTACAGCTGCTCACAATGCCTATGCCCATATATATATATATATATATATATATATATATATATATATATATGTGTGTGTGTGTGTGTGTGTGTGTGTGTGTGTGTGTGTGTGTGTGTGTGTGTGTGTGTGTATATATACACATATATATATATATATATATTTTTTTTTTTAAGGTGGATGCTGGGATCTGAACTCAGTTCCTCATACGTGTGCAGCTGAGCCGGCTGCCGGCTCCCCGGCCCTCTGTGGCCAGTTTTGGATCAGGTTTCTTTCTGTGGTGGTGGGTGGTCCATTTGCCAGAGTTCTTCGCTTGCTCTGGATGTAAACCCTTTTGGCATATGTAATTTGCAAGTGTTTCCTTGAATTCTACTAGGTCACCTTCCACTCCGCTGATTGCACCCTTGATGTGCATAAGCTTTAGTTCTCACGGGGTCTAATTTATGTTCTACTTTTGTTGGCCCACCTGTCACTGTCAGGTTCAAGAAGCCACCGCATCCGTCAATCGCTTTTCACTGTTTTCCTTTAAAGTGTTTTAAATTGTGTTTGTTCATTTTGTGCGCATGCTCACGGGCAAGCATGCACCGTGCACACATGTGGAGGTCAGGGTACAGCTTGCACTCACTTCTCTTTTCCTACCATATATGGGACCAAAGACTCAAACTCAGGTCATCAGGCTTGGCAGCAAGTGCTTTTACACACTGAGCCATCTTGCCAGCCCCCAACTTTTCTTCAGCACATTACAGGCATCAGGTCTCCTTGCTTCCATTTTGGTCTTTAGCGTCTCTCAGAAGCATGTATGGGACCCAGTGCCACTGTCTCATATAAACATCAAGCAACAGTCCCTTGGTGGGATCTAAAGCCCATCCGTGTCCTCACACATTCCTGAGGGTCTCAGTGTCCATTCATGGTGGTGACTTTGGTCTGGGACTCAGGTCTAACAGCCATACCACCCTGAGCACACCTGATCTCAGGTAATATGGGACCTAGCATGCTACAGGGCAGAGCTGTCCTCCAGGCTCCATCACAGGCATCCCCATCTTTATCCTTCTACTGTGTATCCCGGTGCTGGGTTGAGTCTCGGGAAGGCTGCCTGCTGCATGGTCCTCCCTCCACCTCCTCCTGTCTGTCTGTGAGTGAGGGGAGCCTTAGCGGCCCCATCCCATCAGAGACTCAGAGAGCAGGTGTCTCCCCAGCATGGTAAGCCCCCAGCTGCCACTCACTGAGCTCTGCCAGTGTGGGAGAATCCATGGTGATGTGTAGAGTGATGGCATCCTAGCTCTGGTCTCCCTATGTTACTGTGGTCTGTGCTCCTGAGCAGTTACCCAGAAGTACTTGCACAGGGAGGAGGTGTAGAGTGGCTGCTTTATTCTCTCCCCTTGCTATTATGGGTTTCCCTGGGAGAAATCGATACTTCCAGGGTCTCCACTGATGACCAGCAGGGGGACTTGGTATTGCCTCACCAGGAAGTACATTCCTTCCTGTCTCCCTCTCTTACCCTGCCCCCAATATGTATCACTGTGGAGCTGGGAGTCCTTATAAGATGACTGTCAAAATCAATTGTAGACGTCATCCTCTCTGAGGCCTGATTGCCCCTCAGCACACTGTCAATACCCCAGCTTGTGCCCAGGTGTGGGGAGTCCATGGTTTCTGTATACTGTGGAGTTTTTTTTCTGTCCTACCCTACTCAGCTACCTTCTATTTTGGTTACTTGTCTCTTTGCTGTGACAAAATACTGGACTGCAGAGAGGGTTTATTCTGGCCCACAGCCTAAGGGTGCAGTCCATCACGTCGAGGAGGGCATGGTGGCAGGGATGTGAGGCAGCTGGGCACATTGTGTCCACAGTCAGGAAGCAGAGAGAGATGAACACTGGTGCTCAAATCGCGTTGTCCCTTTTATCCAGTCTGGGACCCCAGTGCGATCTGCACTTCCACCTCAGCTCACCCAGTCTAGACCTTTACTCACAGACATGCCTGGAGGTCTCTTCCCATGGTGGCCCTAAATACCATCAAAGTAGCAGTCATGACCTCCGACCCTTCCAAAAAATTCTGAAGCTCTGCTGTCCGTTCCTCCTTCCCCACACTGGTCCCTGTGGTAATAGGGCCAGCACACCCACCATGTACAGGGTGATGCCAGCATGTGGCTATTTGCCCGTCTCTTTGGTACACCGGCGTTGTCAGGCAGCAACCAGCGTAGATGGGGTAGTGAGATGACCTCATTATAGAAGGTGGTTTCCAACGGAGTTTCAAAATGTGGAGTTTTATCAAGCAAAGAAAGGAGTCTGGGGAATCAGGAATGTGGCCTGACTCAGGGGCTTCTAGCCTGCCCCCCAAAACTGTGCCTGAGCCTAGGTGAATCCATAACACAAGACCTAGAAGTCTCTATGACACTTGCCCCCACACTCATCCCAGACAGGAGAGTAAATTGTACTGCCCAAGTGCTGATTTCTGGGAGTGCAAGGAGGGTTGGTTGTCTTTGTGTCTGGAAAAGACTTTTTAAGTCTCTCTCTCTCTCTCTCTCTCTCTCTCTCTCTCTCTCTCTCTCTCTCTCTCTCTCTCTCTCTCTAACTTAAGGAGAAATTCTGGCAAACAACATGTAGGAAATTGCTTAGGGAGGCTTCCTGCCTCCTCTGAGCCCGTGTTGCCCACAGAGTGTGACAGATGTGTCAGGCTGGCCTGTGTGTATGGCCACTCCAAGATGCTTATTGGACCCTCAGCCCATTCCATCCATCTGGACTCTGTCCTGCCAGGGGACTGTACACAGCTAACTCGGCTAAGTGTCCTAGAAGTGACCCATGTTCTCCCAGCCAGAGGTCCCTCACTTCGAAGACATTTGTGGTTATGTTCAAACACCTTTATGTAAAGACACCTGCTGTGTTGACCACCTCAGGCTGGAAGCCACAAGCTCTGGCATGGGCTGGGCTGGGCTGCCACCTACCTGCCCAGGGCATTATGGGAGCTGAGCCCCTAGGGTCCCTGCCTCCGTGGTAAAGTTGAATGCTGCATAAGGGGGACCAGGAGCATAGCTGTATCAGCAGAGGGAGGACTGGAGCAAGGTGAGTATGGAAGTACTCAGGAGCTGAAGGCTCTGGGCAGCACAGACCCCGCCTTCCATTTCTGCAAGCAAGCTGTGTGCATAGGCGGAAGTGGCCATGAGTCCAGGGAAGCCCTGCCCAGCTTTCCCGCTTGCATGACAGTCAACAGTCATCGCTCTGCCTCTGCAGCCAGCTCTCACAGGGCTCTGCACCTGCTTGAGTCCCCGCCTACGAACCATCAGATGTTCCTCCCCTCAACACCAAAGCCCTCTGAAGGCACCAAGTCAGAATGCAGGCCCCTGAGCCCAGCTGCAGCCAGGCATGCTGTATCCAGTCTAGGGTTTTTGTTCAAGAGATGAAGAGATGTGCAGACAGGATCTGTAGTTTTACTCCACTCTTTACTTGCTTCCTGGGCCCTCACTAAAAAACTAAGAAAACCACAGAGGAGGCTTCATGCAGTAGACGATCCCTCCGCTTTCAGAGGCTTTGTATCTCGTCACCCTCATCCCTGCCACCATCTTCATAGAACTTTCAGCCTGTGTCTCCACCTCAGTCTCTCTCTCTCTCTCTCTCTCTCTCTCTCTCTCTCTCTCTCTCTCTCTCTCTTATAAAAGACCCCAGCCATGATGGAGATGGAGATGGCCAACCTCACAGAGTTCTTGCTGCATAAGCACAAGGGCATGAGTTCAGATCCCTGGCATCCCAGCTCACGTCTATGACCCCAGTGCTAGGTAGGGGCAGGAGATGGAGGCTGAGCAGGATCCCTGGACTCGCTACCCAGCCAGTCTAGTCAATTCAGGGAGAGGTGCTGTCTTGATTAGGGCTGCTATTGTTGTGAAGAAACAACAACCAAAGCAAATCAGGGGAGAAAGGGTTTATTTGGCTTATGCTTCCACACCCACCACTGTCTTCATCAAAGAAAGTCAAGGCAGGAACCTGGAGGCAGGAACTGATGCAGAGACCATGGAGAAGTGCTGCCTGTTGACTTGCTTCCTATGGCTTGCTCAGCCTCTTATAGAACCCAGGACCACCATCCCAGGGATGGCACCACCCACAACGATCTAGGTCCTGCCCCATCAGTCACTAATTGAGAAAATGCCTCAGGGCTGGATCTTCCAGGGGCATTTTCTCAATTGAGGTTCCCTCCTCTCTAATGCCTCTAGGTTGCATCAACTAGCCAGTATAGACACAATCTCAAAAAATTAAGATAGAGGGAAAATTTTTCAGAAGAAATGCAATGTGACCTCCATACACAGGTCCTGGAGTTAAAGGCGTGTGCCACCACCCCCAGCTTAATGGTTGGTTTTAATTATCAACTTCATTGGATGGAAAGCTGCTGAGCAGATTAGTAAAGCACACTCATGGGTGCATCTTAGAGGGTTGTTCCAAAGATGATTGGCATGTGGGACAGCAACTGAGAGAGAAAGGCCTGCTCCTTTCCTGAATGTGCGTGGCTCTAGCCAGTAGCGAGGCACTGGGGGCCATGGAGAAACAGGAATCTCCCCTCCCCTTCTTCGTCTTCTCTCTCCCCCTTCCTCTTTCTCAATTTCCTCCTCCCCTCTCTTCCTCCTTCCCTATCTCTCCCTCATGTCCCCTTCTGACCTCTCTTTCCATTCACCCACTCCAACCCCCACCCACTTCCCACACACCTAAAGTGAGCTCTTCTGCCCCAGGAACACACCCCACTTGGAACACAAAACTAGCCACCACAGCCTGAAGCCATGAGCCAAAATAAATAGTTTCTCATTTAAACCCTTTCTCTCATGTATTTACCACGAGCACCGAAGGTCTAACGTAGTCTACGCTCTGTCTGAGTTAACGTGCAGTCCCTGGATATCACGTTGTAAGTTTTTCCACTCGTGTTTCCCCCTCTCTCCCTTCAGGTGTAGACAGCCTGAGGGTAGCCTTTTTAGCCTTTGCTGTCCTATCCTTGCTCTGTGTCTTATCCTGAGGGATGAGTGGCCTTCTGGGGGCATCTCTGCTTCTGGTTGCCTGGGCAACCATGGCTAGCCCCAGAGGTAGGATTATCTTTGTCTTGATCTACCCTGCAGTGCTCCACTGTTGCCCTTGGAGATCCCAGACAGGGATTGAGCCTCAGTGGACAGTGGTGAGAAGTAATGTTTGTGGCTATTACAGTGTCTGGGAGAGGGCACTTGGAAGACTCCTAGGGAGTGGAAAGAGGCCCCAAAGCATATATCCTTCCCTTTAGGCCCCAAAAGGGACCTAAGCAGGAACCTGGACACGTCCAGAGACCAGGGGACGCAGCCAGTTGCAGGTCCAGGACTATCTATCTTCTCATGTTGATTCCTCAGCCCCTACCACCCCCCCCCCAAACACTAGGTGTATGCGATCTAAGGGTCTGCAGTAACAGAAGAGGGCCCTATGGTGACTCTCTTTATCCTGTGTGGTCCCAGGACTGAAGTGCCATGGACATTCATGCTCCTGTCCATCTGTCAGGAACAAGATCCCGAAGGCCACCATAGTTATCAAAGAACCTTACCCTAAGGGACAGAACACTGCACATACCCGCATACAGCTGGTTCCCAAGAGGCATTTCCCTTCAGATCTATGCCCATTCCCCACTCTCCCCCCCGCCCCCACTGCACCTGGCCACTGATGACCATGGATACCTGGGTGTGGCCTCTTGGAACACACGTAGCCCAGGCCTTCCAGACAGGATGAGGGGCCAAGACTTCTTTAGGTGCTGGGGGTGCTAGCTTTGGAATGCTAATAAGGACAGGGTCCCCAGGATGCCTTATCCCCTGAGTTCAGGCTGCAGCAGGCATGTGCCTACATGCCCAAGCTCCACCCCTTCTAAGTATTGGCGTCTTCCCCCGAGGCTGGAATTGACTCGAGGCTTAAAATTAATTTCTCTTCCGCTTCACAACAATGCTGTGGCCTCTCCTGAAATATCCTGTCTCTGATTGCGCAGACCATGCTTGCTTGCTTTGTCAGGTTGGGCCCCTGAACCCCAGAACTCAGATGATTTACCCAGCCAAAGAGCTCAGCATCATTCACTTTACCAGGTGTGCACCTGTCCTTTAGAGAACAGAGACCAAATATGGGGAGTTCTGGGGCCCCACCCCACCCCACTCAGAGGTACTGCTGCCAACATGAGGCGGATCTGGAGGCCAGGAGCGGGGGAATGGAAGACAGATGGCAGCCTGGTGCTGAGGTGTGGGGAGGGGAGCAACTAACTCCACCTCCTCATGGTAAGGTGACCTTGGACCAGTCACCTGACTTCTAGGCTTTCTGGGAGCTAGGTCCTCAGTAAAAGAGCTGCTCTGAGACGTGAGGTTCCTGTAGGTAGAGATCTGGGGAGTGAATGCTGCCTCAGTGGACCCTGCAGACACTGCTGGCCCTCAAGAGCATTCATATACAACCTGACCTAACCAGGGGAGAAACTGAGGCCCAGAAAAGGAAAGGGGCGTGACAGAGATGGGATCCCCTCCCCCACTCCACCCCTGTCATCCCTCTGTCTTCTGCTATCCTTTCTTCCCACTAGAATTCCAGTCACAGGGCTGAGGGCCCACCTGGCCCAACATGACTTGCGCCACACAAATCTCCCTCCTGACTCCAGCCATCTCCCCAGTATTTGCTTCCTCAAGAGTCATCTTGGTGGCCTCTCTGTGCTGCCTCCACCCAGGGACACTACACAGATCTCAGCTTCCTCATGTTCCAGTCCACAACACCACCAACACCACCAATACCACCACACACACACAGAGAGACACACTCACATACATATACACAGCCAGACACACAAATATAAAAAGATACACATCATACATACACAGGTATACACTCACCACACACCCACCCACACACACACACACACACACACACACACACACTAGCTGTAGACTTTTCCATATAGGTGTACCTGTGGAGGCGAGATAACATCGGGTGTCCTCCCCCATCAGTCTTGGCCTCTTCCTTTGAAGCAAGATCTCCCCCTGGACCCAGAATTCACATTTTCTCAGCAAGGCTGGAAGACCGGCAAACCTCGATGATCCTGTCTCTGCCCTTCCACCTGGGCTACAGGTGGTGTGTGTGGAAGGCCTGGCTGAGATCTGAACTCTGGTCCTCACAGTTGTGCAGCAGGTGCTCTAGACCACCGGGGCATCTTTCCAGCCCCCAGTCTCCTGTTTTGAGACTTGTCTCCCCTGCTGATGGTGTTGCCACTGTGAAGGGCATCTTGTAAGGTTTGGCATCCACCTAATCTGTACTAGTCAGTAAAACCTGGGTTAGGCTGCAGTAACAAGCAGTCCCAAGTTTACAGTGGCTTTAAAGCCCAAAGGGTAACTTCCTGCCCACTTTTACAACTCTCTCCCCAGCAGTTCCCACTGAGGGTGTGTGGACAGAGCCCCAACCAAAGGGACCGTCCCCAGCTACCCGTCTCAGAATCTGAGTTGAAGATATGGCAAAAGTCATGTTGCTCCTGGCTTTTCCTGAGCATAGCATCATCAGCCCATCCCACTGGCCACACCCAGCTTCCAGAGCATGCATGAGTACAATCCTCCACATAATCAGAAGCAGGAAGTGAGAAATGCAGTGAGCAAAGCTCTAAGACACAATCCCGGAAGCAAGGGCCTCTTGCACTGGGAGCAGTCAAAAAAGGCGTCCCCACACATGGCTGACCGCCAGGCTATCCCAAGACCAGCCAAGGGCTTCCCTAGGATCTCTGGGTTCAGGGTCTAAGACATAGAAGACTGAGTGGCCATCACCTTAGCCTCTGCCTATGTAGTGTCTTCCTGTCACCCACCATGGAGTCAGACCTAGTCTCTGTCCAGGGTCTGGAGCCCTTAGGCTCCTGCTTCTCCTTGAATCTAATGGTTCAGACTCCATGCCTGGGAATGTGCGACCAGTTCCTGAGACCAGACTCAATGCCCCTTCCTCTGTGGTGAGCACCAGGCCCACCTGGGATCAGAAACAGGGCTCCCCCCTGGGCAGCAGGCAGCAGTGGGTATCCCTGAAGGCTTCACACCCTTCCACAAAGAAGTGGGGGAGGTGCATCTGCCTCATAATCCTTACTAAATAAGAGAGTGTGTCAAAGTGCTAGCGAGGAGCCAGGTAAAGGAAAACGCTGGAAACATCTGTGCAGAGCCAAGGTGCAAGTGGACTAGGGGGAAAACAGGCCTCCCTAAATGGGCTGGCAAACTGTGTGGCTGGGGGTGTTTTCCGTTGCCAGCTGAGTTGTGACTCTCAGCAACTGTCTCCTAGCAACCGTGCATGCGGGGTACCTAGCTCAGCCGGGATGGGTGGCTGGGACGGAGGCTGTCGGGAAAGAACAAGGCAGCAGAAGTGGAAGGGATGGCCCCAGAAGCCGGCAGCTCCAAGCTATCCAAGACGGACGGGGTCCACTGAGACCCCAGGTCCCTACTCGCCACTCATATTGTCCCAAAGGTGTCCTTCTTGCCCTCCACGGCTCATGCCTGTGCTGTGCTTTGCGTACAAGCGTGTCCTTCCCCCTCCCCCCCCCCATACTGTAGTTTAGAGATCTCTCTGTTCCAGGGTTTGCTGATAAGCAGCTGGATTGAGGAGTTGCTCCTGGCTTATTAAGAAAGTGCCTGGTGTGAGGAGCTGAAGATCCCAGGGTGAAAGAGCAGGAGGCAGAGTCTCCCTCCCCAGCACTCAGAACAGGAACAAGCTCCTGACAGTCTGTGCCTCACTTTCCCAATCTGCAAATTGAAGGCAGGACTGCACAAAGGTAGGGGTCAGGGTCCCCAACTCAAAGTTAGACCCAGACTTTGCATTTGGCCTTTAGGAGGCGCTCTGGCCCAGGTAGATATTCCATTTTACAGTGATGGTCTAAGCCACAGCCTCTCGTTCTTGACTTGAGTCCCTAAAGGATCAGCCTCAGGGACCTGGAGACTAGAACAGAACCTCACACCCCAAGGGAACCCACCCCGTTCCCAGCTTTGAGCAGCAGAGGCTAGGGGCTTCCCTGGCCAGCAACATCCTATGCACCTTGCTGTAGGTCAATCCTGGCAGGGGTGTCCATCGCTAATGCAGGGAAAGTGTCCTGTAGGGACCCATCCTGGGCTTTGTCTGACTCTGAGTCAAGCCCTTTCCTATCTCCAGCAAGGAGGGGGCAGGCACATCCAAAGAGACCTGAGAGTCTTTCTTACAAATCCTCCAGGTCAAGGGGACCCCAGAATCTGAACCAAGTGTGGGGACAGCCTTTCCTTGTCAGGACAAGATCCTCAAGCCACCTTCAGAAGCCATCAGGGGAGCTGGAAGATGAAGGTTGCACTCCAGGTGGTGACATTTGCAGAACTAACGATCAGGCATGGGGGATGGGGGTGGGGCAGTAATTTCAGAGGCACTTGGGCCAGTCCCCAGCAAGGGCCTGCGCTGTGCTGTGTATCACAACATCCTCCAGTTGTGACAATCAAACATGTCTCTAGGTATTGAAACATTTCTTCTGGGTGTAGAAGGGTGCAAGAGCAGCCTTGGTTGAGGACCTACCACACGAGAGATTACTTGATGTCTCCTGCTGTTTCGGAGGCAGGCTGGCTGGTCATAGAGCCCTCTATGGGAGACCATGTAGGAGAGAGTCTGAGCAGAGCATGTAGTCTGCTGTCCCTCAGAGAGAGCCAAGATGTCTCCAGAGAATGCTGGGTCCGGAGAAACACATACCCCCTTCCACAAACAAGAGAATCACAGGGTCCCTGTCCTCAGGCTGGGTCAGAGCTGGCATATGGCTCCATCTCTTCCCTGTCATGGAGAGAGGAACAGGAAGGGAGCCCTGATAGGAGACGTGCAGGGACAATAAGAAGCCCAACTTGAGCCAGGGGATCCATTTGTTATCTCTCAGTGGATGGAGGTGGCTTTACATACCGCAGACCCTGAACAAGGCTCCCCGGCAAGTTTTAGAGGGCTGTCCCCAAGGCCATAGGTCATATATTAGGCTCAGCCCTCCCCGAGGACCCAGGCTTCTGCTGTGAGTATCCACACTGTGCCGGCAGGGAAGACGACACACTCGGTCCCACTGCATTGCCACCCCTGGTACTGAGGCAAAACACTGACCCACCACCCTCACCCACATCCCCAGTTGTGTGTCCATGGCTCTGTGTCCCTGCTCTCAGTCCCGCCCAGCTACAGAGTCTCAGTCCCAAGAACAGACCAGAAGCCCTTATAGCACCGTGGCCACCTCTAGCTGTCTCATTGTTCTGGAGTAACTATCCAGTAGAAGTTTCTAGAAATGTTCAGTGTGCTTGATAAAGTACCAAGGGCCACATATGGCCACTGAGCACTGGAGATGCAGCCAATAGGATAACAGAGTAAATCTGCTTTCACAGATTAATAAATCCTGTAGTTAGAGGTGATGGGCCACCACACCAACCTCCACCTTGTGAGGCTGCTTTGTTTTTTTTTTTTTTGGAGACAAGGAACTGAGAAAAAAATATTCTTTCCTTCTCTCCATCGTCCCTTCCCATCAGCCTCCTCCCTCTGTACTTCCAGGCACCCACCCCATCCTATTCCCAATGCTGGACTTCCGTTGTTCCGGGGAGGGTGACAGGTGATGTGTGTGGAGGTGGGTAGTAAATAAATGAATCAGGTTTTTCCTCAGGAGGGCCAGCAGTTCTCAGAGCATAATGCAGTACCGTGTGGGCTGGCCGGGAAGGCAAGGGCCCCCTTCCCTTCCCAGTGTGGTACAGAGCTCAGCGCAGAGCCTAGAGCTGAAGTGGAGAAACTGCTGCCTCTTCCAAGGCTGAGGAACAGCACAGTGAAGCCCAGAGGCCCAGTGGGGCTCAGGAGTGGTAGCATAGCCATCCATGTGCACTCCAGTGCTGGGGGGGCAGAGGAGGTGCCTTCACAAGTCCCCCAGACGCTGCCAGCAGTTCTGATTTTATTTCTGCAGTGAGGAGGGTATGCAGTGGGCCTAAACATGTGGGGGCCTCTTGTATTGGCTTGTTTGATGTCAGCTTAAAGGGGAAAGTATCCCCAAAATGCATGCCACTGGGAGCCTCTTTTGGAAGTGGAACCTTTGCAGAGGTTATTGTTGAGGGTGCTAAGATGGGGCCACCTCTGAGTGGTGTGCTCTCTCAGTCCTGTGGTAAGGAAAGGGGATCTGAAGCAATAGAAGAGGGCCCCAAGCCAGAAATGGAGGGATGGGATGGGAGTTAGCACCACCTAAGGGCTGGCAGAGGGAGGAGCAGATGCTTCCCCACCCCCCACCCCACCCTCATCCCAGGTCTCACTTTTGACCTCCAACCTGAGGTCAAAGCTGAGCTGCTCAGGCAGTGTCTGAAGCCTCAGCCTGTGACGCTCTGCTCACACATCCCTGGAATGCTGACAGGCAGGAAGCCACAGGGCTCTGACCATGTGGACAGTCATACTCAGCATTGTCACCCGTGACACTGGAGTACAGAGGAGTCAGATCACCCTTCCTTCCTTCCTTCCTTCTCAATGAGGTTGATATGGGCAGTTCCTGGCCCTGCTGGCCCTTGCTGGGATGGTCATGGACAGGACACAGAGGCCTGGACCATAGCCCAGGACACCATAGCCTAGGCACACTGTGCTGGGCTAGCAATTCCCTGACATGTCCTGCGAGGTCCAGATGGTTCTGCAGGTGCCAAGGAGGGACCAGCCAGATGCTCTTGTGGGTTCACCTGTCCCCTTAGTGACATCTTGCTCACATTCGCACCCACCCACCAAGGTAGACTTCCCTGCCCCGACCCTCTAGCAGTGTCCCTTCCTCTGCCAGAGTCATCAGGCTGTAAGCTGGCCTGGCTCAGCCAGAGGACCCAAGTCCTGTCCAGCTCATGGGTTCCTGCTGTGACCTTAGACAGGTCCTTGGGCAAGTGTTGCCCATCTGTAAGATGAGGGTCAGTATGGAAGGTGTTCTGAGTACTACCCAGGATCTCCATGGGATACATATACCTCAGAAATGGGGTCACCCAGGAAGGTAGGGGAGGGCCGGTAAGTGTGGAAATGTGAGTCAGGAAGATACCTTCCCACCCTGCTGCCTCCATCAAATCCCCATGACCTGTGGAATGGGTATTGTCACCACCCTACTACAGTTCGGGAAACTGAGGCCTGGTGGGTGTCCCACACATGTCATGTTACACCTTTGGAGCAGCCAGTCTGTGTCTATCTGTCTGTCTGTCTGTCTGTCTGCCCGCCCCCTCCCCTGTACACACCAGAAACACACACCAGACACATGTATATACACAACACTCACATCTCACACACACACACACACACATACATATACATACCACAGACAACACACACATATATACCACAGACCACACACACCAGACCACACATACGAACACTTATGCACACATATGACACACATATGGCACACACACACACATACATACCACACACCCCACCACATGTATACCATATATAAACACACACCACATGCACATAGATACCACACATACACACACATATGCACACACATCACATTAGTGCACACACACACATCCCACACCACACATACAACCCCCCACACACACACCACTTGTACACTGAAGCTCTCCTGTACAGCGGGGCTTTAGGAGGGTTTGGGGCTCAGATGAGGTCAGAAGTGTGGGGCCTCGCAGTAGGATTAGTGCCCTCCGGGGAGATGCAGAGCCCAGAGCTCTGTCTTCCAGAAAAGCTTGCTGTTCAGTGGTTAACACGGCCCCCAAATGTGAAATAGTCTCACCTCAACCTCCTAGTTACTGCATGACTCCTTCAAAATTCTCCTCTCTGGTTCCCCAGGCCACAGGGAATGAACGAGGGCATGTCTGGGTCACGGAGAGCTTTGACCTGCTTCTGAGCCCCAATTCGTACCTCTCACAGGGGAGCTCTGAGCTCAGCCCTTTCTGAGGGCCAGGGTGCCTTCTAACATTAGGCAACCTGGGTTTAGCCAATCCCCACACCAACATGAAGCAACCCAGGCTAGGACATCTCCAGACTACGGGTAGGACCAGCCTGCCACATGACAGAATACAATAGGAAAGGAGAAGGGCTCTGTGGCTAAAAGTATCATTACCTACCAGCCTCCCCCTGAGCCCTGTCATAATAGAGAGGCCTCTGTGACTGGCCAACTATAGTCCCCAAGGTGTCATCCTGATCCCCAGAATCTGGAGTCCATTTGTCTTCCATGTAGTGTGTTGGGTGAGGAGCTTTAAGATGTGTATCTGTGTTGAAGTATCTGGGTAGAAACCAAGTGCTATTACAGGGAAATTAGTACTCCTGTCACTGTGACCAGCTATGAAGAACTTAGGAAGGTTGTGTCCTGACTCATGGTTTGGGGTACTGTCCTCCATGGTGCAGGGGCACGGAGGCTGGAATGGCTCTTGGGGTACTGTCTATCTGTGCCTGTTGCGGAGAGCTGACTTCCAACCCCTGGCACGTGGGTATGTTGGAAGACAGACCAAGAGCAATGCCAGGACCAGATGAGGTGCATAAAATGGGGATCCTTGTGCGAGAACTGGGGGAATGCATGGAGAAGGATGCGGAGTGAGCACATACATCGACAGGGGTCACAGCCTGTCCTGATTCCTCTCGTCTATCTCCTACTGGACACTGAGGTCGGAGACTCACTGGGTATGCTTCCTGCTCCCACCATGAAACTGGGTCCCCTTGACATGACCTCCAAGCTTGGTAGATTAGTTCTAACGTCTAACAAATGTCTCTGTGAGCTTTGGGGACAATCCAGTTCTCTGGGGAGTCTTCTGCCCAGTTTCCGGGGCCATGTTTTTACTGCATACAGAGCATCCAGAGTCTCGTGACAGGGGAGATGGTCGTGTTTAGATGCAGGCTTATTTAACTGAAACATGTGCACGCTGCTCAGGAGCCTTGGTAATGGTGCTGAATTATAAGCCTCTCACATGTTGGCATTCTTCTCCAAGCACCAGGCTTGTATTCTGTGGCTTGATTACTGAGTCCCCGCGACACAAAAGTGTCAGGTGAGAGAGACCCGAGCTGGGGACTAGCTGGGGCCCTGCCACTCATTGGAGCCCCGTGGGAAGTAGACAAGGGTTCAAGCCTCCTGCTCCACTGGACGTAAACACCAGTTCACCCTGCAGACTTTGGTCTTGATTCAAATCCTTTTTTTCTCCTGAGTGGGCTCATTTTTTAAAAAATATTTTATTAATTTATTCATATTACATCTCAATTGTTAGCCCAGCCCTTGTATCCTCCCATAAGTGGGCTCATTTTTTAAGCTTTAAAAAAAAAAAATGAGAATCCAGCCATGAACCCAGACATGTCTCCTGACCATCTCTGACACTTCACTGAAGGAGAATTGGCAACGGAAGTGGCTCACAGCTGAACCTTCTTCCCTGTGGTACCTGTGTGTCCCCTCCTCCTGTTCAACTGTGGCCCTATTGAGTGGCCTACCTGGCATCAGCCTCCCTGGACCTGAATACTCAGAAGCTTCCAGCCCCAACCTCAGCCTGAACTGTAAGAACCCTGAGTCCAAAGAGCTTGCTCAGGCCCCATAGCTGGACACTAGAAACCTGGTCCAGGGCCTAGAGGAATCAGGGCCCCTGTTCCCTCCTCATGGTCAATCCTATCACTTCCGTGCTGGGCTCTCAGCCTCCCAGCAGCCTCTGCTTCCTGAGTACCACACAGCCCCTGCCTCTGCTCCCAGCAGGCATCACCCACACACCCTTCCTGGACTGAGAGCTGATTCTTGTGTCTAACAGTGCTTGACTCAGTATGAAGTGAGGCCACCAAGGTTTGGGATTCCTGTTCTCTGGGAACTCCCAAAGGGAAGAGAAATGCTTATTGGAATCGGGGTGCTGATCAAGGAGCCTGTCAGGGTGTGTCATATCCAACTGGCAGCGTTTAACAGTCTTTGACCTACAAAAGTGGCTATTTCAGGTGGCTGTACCTCAGGAGAAGAAAATCAAGCCTTGAATCAGGAAGGGAGTGCTGATGAGGGAGACAGAAAGAGCATATGGAAGCCAGGGCTTGCACACTCAGGAGTGGCTTTAATATCCTGCTTCTGCAAGACAAGCTTTAGTTATTTATTTTTATTTATTTATAGACAAGGTCTCATGTATCCCAGGCTATCTCAGACCCAATATATAGCTGAGGGTGACCTTGAACTCCTGGCCTTCCTGCTTCGACCTCCCTAGTGTTAGTATTAGCAGTGTGCACCACCAGGCCTAATTAATGCTACTGTGGATGAAACCCAAGACTTCACACATGCTAAACAAGCACTCTGCCCCCTGAGCCCTGGCCCTAACCCCGTCCTTCATCCTTTATGGGTTATCCGTAATACATGCAGACTGGCAGATGCCAGTGAACACGCTCGCTCTTCCCCACCCGGACCCAGTCAAGAATAAACCACAGCAAGGCAGAGACAGGGGCAGCGAGCAGACATCATTGCCCACGGAGCTGATGCCATCAAGGTGTCCCCAGGTGGTAGAGGCTTGTTCCAAGAGCCAATGCCGGTAACCAGCCTGTCTGGCCAGATGGCTCCGGCCCAGGCCATGGGACCTGGGCCCAGTAACCTTGCCATTGGTGTGTCTAAGTCCTATTGGAGCCCCATCAAACACGTGGCATTAGCAGGTTGTCCTTTACAAACAGACAGCAAGAGTCAGGAGAAGCCCAGGGTCTGTTGCTAGGCCACCCCAAGGCTCAGAACCTTCTGTGGGATTCCTACAGCACATGTCCTTTTGCACTATCGCTGAGAACCCTGGAAATCAGCTGTATTCCTCAGCTCTTGAGTCCTCTCCAGCAACTAAACAAACCGAAGATGGGGGTCCCAGAATCCCCAGTCTGTGGGATCCAGTTCACAGCCTAAGACACTGATTGATACCTGACAGTGGGGGAGGGGGAGTCTTGTATGGCTGAGCCCTAACTATAGGATCTGACGCCATTCCCGGGTCCATAATGGCAGAACTAGATTGGGAACACCTGGTGTGCCTGGCCCACCACACAATGGCTGGCTCATGTGGCATGTGGGGACAGCCCCACATTTATCACAGACATTTCATAGTAGGGCAGTGACTTCACTTTTCCCGTCCGTTCAGGGCAGATAAAGAGGCACGCATGGGCAACAACAAAGCAAGAGGAGAAAGCGGTGCACTGAAAATAGATACAGGCCCCGGGTGCCCAGGGGTGGCCATGAGGGGCTCTGGCCGAGTTCTTGGCCCACGTTTATTCTCTCTTGTCTGTCATGAGCCTTCCTGGCTGTTCTCTTTTGGAACTGTGTGTTTCCCTAAATATATTTGTAACTGGAGGAGGCAGAATGTTGTAGGAATCACGTGTGTGCACGTGCGTATGTCTTCTGCTCACTACACTGGTGGGAAGCACCTGAGACCCGCTAGCTTTCTGGGGGAGAAAAGGCTGCTCAGCTCTCTCGGGCCCTATAATCTTCAAGTCCATGTTGGAGCTCAGTCAAGGCAGGGATGACTCAATGATTTGATGTCTGGTGCGGGCCAGAGGGGGGGCGGTGTACATCAGCGTTCAGTAAGTCATCTCTCCAACGATAGCAGAGGGTCATCAGACTCCGGCTTCTGTAACAATCCTCTGTCCCAAACCTGCCATATGAAGGTACTTCCTGATGTTCCAGAACCTGCCTGGGTCATCTCCAGAAGGTTCCATGGCTTTCCAGGAGAGCTGCCCTGGGGACCAAGAATTTAACCCTGATCTGAAGGATCCTTCAGGACCCAATAAACCTGGCAGCTTAGATATAAAGGGGGTGAGCGATCGAGCCATGGGTGGGTACCTCTGTCTACAGCTGCCTGTCAGCTGTGCTCTGCAAGAAAGGTCCTGGTGCATTTGCGCTTGCCTAGGACCTCCACACTAGGATCAGAGAGGCTCCTTGCGTAGCCTCCGGTGCCCCCAACAGCCTGGCCCTGATAGCTGTCCCCTTACTCTGTGGCAGCAGCTGCACAGAGCTGACCCATCCAGTGCTCCATACTCTGTGACACTGTCCCTTCCCCCCCCCCCCGCCCTTTCCCGGAATCTCAGCAGCAAGCTTTCCTCCGGCCTGCCTTCCATGTCCACATCCCTGTCCCCACCGTGGGCGCCATCGGCAGCTGGCAGGTGGCAGGGAAGGAGGCGTTTGGTTCCCTTCTAGCAGCAGCCGGTTTCTCACTCCCGAGTGTTGCCAGGAGAACAGAGAATCGCCTGTATCCATCATATATTCAGTAGATGTTCTGTAGAAATAAAACCGATTTTCTGCCCATCATGGTGGCCTGGCTACCTAGAAATCCTCCTCTGATGACAGCACCCCCAGGATGCCCTCCCAGATTGCTCAGGCATTGGGGTTGACTTGTGCATTTTTTTTTAAATCTTTCCGAAAATCATGGCTTAATTTAGCATAGAAAGAACCCAAAAGGGAGTGAAGGCAGAGGCAGCCTTGAGGTTAGACACCAAAGATCAGGTTCCAAGTTACTGAAGGTTCTGTGGCCACTGCTGGGAAAACCTAGGAGAGACAGATGGGGAGTAGCCATAAGACCCCCCTTGAGCTGAGTCGACAGGTTGGGGTGACAGTCTAGCAATGCCAGAACCAATAGGTGCCTATGAACTTGCCCTGTGCCAGCTGTTGGGCTTCCTTAATGAGCCACTTCCCACACTGCTACACTCCCTCCAGAACCTCACTGTGCCCTTCCTGGAGAGGCTACCACTGTCACAAGCATAAGGCTTCCCGATGTGGGCCCCAGGCACCCAGAGCCCCCAGTCTGTCTCTTTCATCCTGGCTGTAGGTCACCGGCTCTCTGTGTGCTCAGGGTCTCAGGAGCTTCATGCTCCAGTTTTGGGAGGGCAGCAACCCTGGTGCCTCATCCACTGTGGGCAGAGCTGCATTTACTACCAGGCCTGCTCCAGCTGTGCCAACAAGCCCTTCTGCCTGGTAGTCTATATGTCTCTAATTAATATGAAATGAGACCATTATTGCCAGGGTGATCTACTCAGAAAGCTGCTACCATCTGAGTCAGAGAAAGTAGAAAACAAGGAGCCCTTTGGAGCCTCCACTTGTCCTATCATCCTGCACTTGTTTGTGGGGAGCTGAGGACAGGGCATTGGGCTAGCTTTGGGTCATAGGCACCACTCTGTGACCCAACAGACCGCAAGGGCTTTGCTGGGACTGATAAGCCAGACGTGATAGACAGGGTATGTCTGGAAAGGCCTGGCTGCTGTGTCTGTGGTGGTCTTAAAGGATGAGGGCTGCGGAGATGGGTCAGATGGTAAAGTGCTTGCTGGGTAGGCACAAGGTCCTGAGATCAGATTTCCAGGACCTGTATAAAAATCCGGGTGTGACGGCATGTAATTGTGACACCCCAGCACTGGGAAAGGCAGGGACAAGCAGATCCCTGGGACCTACCAGCCGGCCAGCCTCGCTGAATCAGCAAGCTCCAGGGTCAGAAAGAGACCCTGTCTCAAAAAAATAAGGTGGGGAGTGACTGAGCAAACACTCAACCGCAGCCTTGGGTCTCTACACATGACACAAGCATGCACTACAGACATGTACACATACATATACCACACACATGAACACACACTCATAGAAAGAGGTGACCTATTCAGAGGCCACACAGCAGGCATGAGTGTCACATGGCCCACTCTCAGGCCCTGGGGCTTTTACTATAATAGAATTTGTGTGTCCTCTTTTCCAAGTAAAGCTGTTTAAAAGTGACCATTTGTGGTGTCCCACCCTCCTAGGGTAGGGTAGCCCTCATAGGTGTGTGTCACCCCAAAAAGAAGCCCACACTCCCTAATAGTCACTCACTCAGCACCCTCTAGCACTACACAGCCAGCTCCTTGTCTTCCCTGTGGTCTCATGTGTTCTGAGTGTCTCTTGTCATGAGTCACACATATATAGCCTTTTGTACGTGTTACGGCATGTATCTATGTCTTGTCCCTGTTCACAACTGAGTTATGCTTCATGCTATGTGTTATATATATTTCATTCTATATGTACTACTGAGGAAAGCTGTCCTCCAAAGTCCCTGTGTTGCAGTTTGGTCCCCAGGGTCCAGGTACTTATTGAAGTTGCTATGGCCCCTAAGGGGAGGTCCTTTGGGAGGCCCTCAATTTGCTGGGATGGGACTTTGGGACCTTGTCCCTCTCCTGTCAGCCTCTTGCCACCATGCACTATACCCACCAGCAGTGCAAAGCAAAAGGGCTGCACAGTCCTAGACTGGAGCCTCCAGGCCTATCAGCTGATAAACCTTTTTCTCTTTGTAAGTGAATCTCCTCAGTGAGTTCATATAGTAACAGGAAGCTGGCGTGTGTGTGTGTGTGTGTGTGTGTGTGTGTGTGTGTGTGTGTGTGTGTGTGTGTTGTGTGCATTTCATATCCACAGTAGGTGTATGTTGTGCGGTTTTGTCCACTTTCTCTGGTAATGGGTCCCCACCCCAGCTTCTTGTGAATGAGGCTACTGAGCACAAGTGTGCACCTATGTGTCTTCTACTGTGTTTTCAGTTCTCTGGGGCTGTGGAGCCATGGAGCCATACTCAGAAGCCAGACTTGAAAAGCCACCGTGTAACTGTGTGACTGACCACAGCACCTCCATGCTGTCCTGTGGCTTCCCAGCTTCTTGAGGGCCAGGACAGATTAAAATAGGTGCAGCAGCCCCCTGGACACTGTCCCTTTCTACGCAGGAGTACCAAAAGCTCCCCTCCTCCCATGTCTGCCTGGATATAGCTAGGTGCTTTTGTTTCTGGCTCTTCGGTCTATGAACATTTCCCAAGTCTGCACAGGAGGATGGGCAAGCTAGAGCTGCCATCAGGGCCCCTCATCACTGAGTGAGCTGTGACACAGATATAACAGCAGGAGACCAAGCCCTTGGGCGACTAACACCAGCACCTTTGCACATCCACCTTTCTCCTCCCAGGATATCACAAGTGGGACAGTGCCCTAAACAAAACCATTAGCACGGAGCCCTGTTTCTGCTTCACTCCACCCCTTGCAGTGTCTTTCCAGAAAGTTCCTGGATAGCATAGCAAGTTGTCAAGAGATGTAGGCCAGGCAAAGGTCTGGCTATTCAGAGCCACTTACTCCCTCTGCCCCACAGGCTATGTGTGGAACAAGTCCCACAGGGGGAGGGCAGGGATATAGGCCCTGCTGCCCCGGCCCTGCTGCTGGACATCAGCCAGCCGCTTCGCCTGCCCACAGACCCAGGCACTACCCCATGGTGCAGATGAAGAGGCTACAGAACTGAGAAAGGTGGGCTGCCTTGCTGAAGGTTCAAACCTGCCCCTCACTGGGAGCTCAGCAGCTCAGAGAATTAATTTCTATTTCTGGGGACCCCCTAGGGGATACAGACTCCCTACGTGTCCGACTAAGCCTCAGTCTGTGGCTCACTGTGCCGAGAGGCGAAGGCGGGAGCTTATATGTGGAGCTGAACTGGCCAGCATGGTGTTCAGCCAGCTTCCTTCTGTTTCTATGGAGACGATGCCTGCATCAGATATAGGCATGCACAGCCAGGAGAAAAGAGCCTGCCTTTCCTGTGTGACCTTGGATTGCTCACTCAACATCTCTGGTCAGAGTCAAGTGGAGAAATGAGAAGTTGCTTACCTGCTCTGTGAGCAGAGCTGGGAATTCTAAAGAGAGTTTAGGGCTGGAGAGGAAATGGCTGCTTGGGTAAAGGCAAAGCACTTGCTGCACATTTCCGGGTGCCGGGGTGGCGGGGGCACTGAGTTCATCCCCAGCACTAAGGCAGTGGCATGCAGGCTGTGATCCCAGCACTGTGGAGGCAGAAATAGGAGAATCCTTGGGCCTCCCTGGATAGCTAACCTAGTTGAATGGGTGGGTGAGCTCCAGGTTCAGACTGGAAGTTGAAGAAGACTCCTGAGGTCATCCTCTGGCCCCAGCACCCATGCACACACATGTGCACCTGTACTCTTACACAGGGGTGCGTGGACACACACATGTGGTCCATAGAATCTCGCAGCCTATTCCTGCCACCTCACATGGCCTTTCACCCTGCCCTTCTCCCACTGATATCACAGTGCTGTGGTTGCTTCTGCGCACAGTGAAGCAGCTAGTGCAGGGTGGTAGCACACCCAGGCTCTGGTATCTGGAAGCATCTGTGACCTTTCTTTCCCTTGGCAAGGTCAGAGAGATGGGTGGGAACCTTGCCCCACCCCCAGGACCAGCCACTCTCCTCTGGTGTTGGGGGAGAGGGGTCTTCCTAGAAGTCTCTGGCCCACTCCCCGCAAGATGTTCATGTGGGGAGGAGACAATGACCAGGGCCCTGAGACAGCCAGTGTTTCCTTGGGCCTGTACAAGCCTTAGCATATCTTCCCAGGCCCCAGCATGCATCCTGGGAGAACAGATGGTCGGTACCCAGAGCTGGGAGAGCCTTCTTGTTGTGGGGACTGGCATCCCTCAGTGCCCAGGGAACAGATCAATGCTTCCAGGAAAGCTTCCTCCCGAGAGGCCCAGGCCTCAGAGTACTGTTAGCTTGCATTTCCACTGACCTAGTTCTGTGCAGAGGCTGAGCTCAAGGTCCAGATGGCAGCGAGTGGATGGCAACAGAGCTTTGCCTATCTCCAAGGCCATGGGGAGGGAGCATTGGAGGAAACAGGAGCATTGGAAGAGCAGAGCTGCCCAAAGAGGGGCTGTCCACCCTCTCCCACCCTCAGCCCCCCCACACACATACACCTCCTGCCACTTGACCCAGCTTCAGATCAGGTTGAGTAAAAGAGTGCCCAAGGCAGGGAGCAGACAGGATGCTCCATCCCAAGCCACACCTGGCAGGTTATAGCCCCAGGAGAGGTCCTGGGGTTGCCAAGATGGCTGGGACATTGAATGGCCCTCAAGGACAGGTTACTAAAAAGAGTGCAGGGTCACAGCAGAAGGCTTTACTGGCCAGAGTTCTGGATTTTTGACCTCCCAGCATGGCCCCAAGCCCATGGTTTCTGACATAGGAATCTGCTAGGACTACCTGACTTGGCCAAAGGAATAAGGACGGACTATACAAAGGCCCTGGGGCCACTTCACAGTCCTGGGGAGAAAGCAGAAAACCCAAGCATGTGGCTTTGTGTAAAACTGAGGAAGCTCAGCCCAGTCTGTGGTAGCTGCCCTTCCCATGCCCCGCCCCCCGCTAGTGTGATCCCCAGACAACAAGACTCTTGAGAGGCAGGCCTGTCTGTACTCACTGTCTGTGCCCCCATGTCCTCTGATGGTTTTCCACCAAGTTTCTTTGATATTAATACTTGGGGCATATTTTTATCCCTGTGAGGTGAGTGAGACAATAGATTATCCCAGAGGGGCCTTTAGATAGCCTACTTCCAGCCCTGTGAGATGGCTCAGCAAATAAAGGACACTTGCTGCCAAGCCCAAGAACCCGAGTTCAGTTGCCAGGACCCACATTGTAGAAGAAAGAACACACACGCGCACACGCACACACACACACACACACACACACACACACACACACACACGTGATTATATGGCCTACATCCTCCCACAGGCCTCTAAAAAAGAATGTGGGTGAGAAAGCCTCTGGACAGCCTGAAGCTCTCCTAAATCCAGCCACAAAGAGGAGTGTGGCTGTGCGGTGGCATCCTTCCCAACAGGGTCCAGCTTCCGTGGCAGTCATGGGCAGAGGTGGCTGCCAACTCCCGGGGAGCACAGAGGCCGGCTGCAGGTTGCATGTGTTATGGGGTTTGTGTTCCCTGCCTATCACCCTCTATGGGAGAGTCCCAACCTACTAGAATGGAAGACCTGAAAAATGAGGTCACTGGGGACCATGGGCTATTGAGAGGTCACAGGAGCCTGCTCAGAGCAAGGCCCTTTTACCCCAAAGTGTGGATGGATGAAGGTCAAGTGCCCAGAGCCTAGGAAAGTTCAGGGTCTGAGTCTTGGACATGCACGTGGAGGGGTGGGAACGGCAGGGGCTCTCCGGGCAGCGGCCCTTCTGAGCAAATGTTCTTGCTACTCAAAGCACATAGACCTGTCACCTGAGTGGCCAGCCTGTGTCTCTTGAGCCCTGCTCCTTTTGTGCTGGCACCCACCACAGGGTCACAGAAGCCAGGTGAGCTGTGGGATCAAGTGTACTGAGGACAGGGTCAGACATCCATGTTTGAGGCACCTTTTATTTCTGATGCTTGTCCTGTGGGAGCTGCAGTTCCCACCCCAGACAGGGACCAGGAAGGCCCAGCCCTGTGACAGTGATTTGAGGCCATCTCCACCATCAGCTGACAAGTCCCTCAGCCCTGTGCTTGTGAGATGGGGAAGGGGACCCAGGGGAAATCCTCAGGGACCAGTGAGAACACTACACGGAATAGGGCCACATGGATGTGTGTGTCTCATATACATGTTTATATGGCATGTTTTAAGTATCAGTGTGTGTGTGTGTGTGTGTGTGTGTGTGTGTGTGTGTTCTCTGTGTCATATACAATATGGGTGAATATCCAGGCCAACCCATGACCACTGATGGGAGCCTTAAGGCAGGCGTGCCCTGGGCCCAGGGTCGTCTCTGTTTATAAATGTGGCCATAGTGCCTAGCCCAGGAGCCAAGTATCACTTTGCTTAGGCTAGGCCTAGCCTAGGCCCTTCCAGAAGGCCCCAGGAGATGGGCTTGTAATCATCCTTGCAGAGGTGAAGATGTTCTGAAGAGACAGCTGTGCCTTGCCCTTTAGCCATAAGACTGTTGGACCCCAAGGCATTGGGAATGCCCCAGGGGTCTCATGCTGGGGAGGGAAAGGCTGAAGCCTGGGGCAGCCAGGGGAGCTTGTCTTCCAGAGACCTCACAGAGTTCTAAGAACTTGTCAGACCACCTCACAGGAGACACTGGAGCTGAGACAGTGATGGATCAGTGACGGGCAGGACCACACGGTGACCAGGACTGCTTAGCAATGCCCCCTACACATCCTCTGTTTAAGCCCAAGCCTCACGTCCAGACCCTGAAGACAGACTTGGGAGTCACTGGACCTCTCTGTCCCTCTTCTCAGTGTGGCCGCACCGAATGGCTCTCCTCTCTGCTTTTCATTGTTACGTGGGTGTCTAATTAGCTTTTGAAGACAGTGGCTGGGCCTGGCTGGTTAGGGCCACCTGGGCCCAGGCTCCAACCCTAAAAGCTCTGGTAACAGGCTCATGGGTGGAGGCCATTCCCTCAAAAGAACTAGGAGGCAAACGAATGGCAGCTTCCTGAGCACCCAGGGTCTTATTAATGCCCTGTTCTGTTCACCTGTCAGTGGGTTCTGGCGACCACTGACACAGACCCTGCACAGGGGAGAGTCACTTCCGTGTTGTTAAAGGAACAGTGTAGAAGGTTCTGGTAGGCTTTCTTAGGGTTGGGGGTAGGGTGCCTGGGTTAGTTTGCATCCTGCCCTGGGCTGACTTGGGCTCCGGCTGTCCTCTGGTCCCCGCCCTGCTCACTCTGTGCCAGCCACCTGTGGCTCCCTGGTGGTTTCCCTTGCTGATCACCTCTCATTTCTTTTTCCCTGCGCCTCATTGCCCACAGTTAAGTGTTGACATAGTCCCTCTAGGTTGTCCTGTTTCCCCCACCCTTCTCTGGGTATTAATGCCCAGCACCACCATGGCTGTCACCTCTACAAGACTGGGGACAAGGACAGGTCCTTATGGGAGAAAGTGCCACAGGTATTCCTAGCCTTCCAGGTAGGCTGCAAATGGAGAAGGATGGGGCACCTAGTGACCTGCATCCTCTCTGTGCCCCTTGGATTTTCACAAAAGCACCAGAGCTTGGGGTGAGGGTGGGGTGCACAAAGGATATGTGTCTCCAATATCCCAGCTCAACACCTTACAACTGTGTGGCCTTGGGCAGGTTACTCAGCCTCTCTGTTTCTTAGCATCATTGTGTTTGTTAGCCATGTAGCTACTGGGAATGATCTGTGTCTCTGTCAAGTAAGGGTCCTAATGGACATGGAGTTGATATTTGCCACCATCAATGAGCTTGCTGTCTAAGGAGGCAGAACATAAATGGCGGCTGACAGGTGACAGCGGTGCTGGGCACCCTGCGCTGTGAGTGATCATAGAGGGCTTCAGAAGATGGTAACCTGCATGAGAGCTGGCCAGGACACGAGTCAGGCGCAGGAGGCTGAGGTGAGCTGAGCACCAAGGCAGGGGACAAGAGGGCTTGGGAAGGGGCCAGGCTTTGTCCTGACCTGAGTTTCACACAGGTCACCACAGCTATGTACCAGCTACTTGGCAGGCCCAAGCAAGGTGAGAGGGGGAGCCAGGACCCATTTCTGTGCTCTGGACTGTCAGGGAGGGGGATGTTGCCAGACCCTGGTCCAGGTGGGAACTTGGTGGGTAGCACTGTGGATCTCCAGTATTAGAGGCTGTCTTATGGGATACCCTCGGCTGCCTCCTGAGTTTGTGGCTGACCAGATATGCTTGCAGCCCTCAGTTGTGTACCTCTTGAAGGCACTAGTGGCTAGTGGCGTCAGAACAGTTGATAGGTCAGCAGGAGCCAAGTGTTCACTCGACCAGCAGGTGCCAAGTGGCTTTCCACAGTAGCATTCCAGAGGTGTGGGTGGCAGTTCTCCCAGCACCCCCACACCTGCAGTGCCCAGAGCTGGTAGTTCTTGCCATAGGGAAGTTCCTGTAGTTTTTCCAAGCATCTTGACTGGTATTTCCCGACTACAGACAGACTGGAGAATCTTTTCTGTTTCTTTGGTTTTGGGAGCTAAGGATGGACCCAGGGCCTGGTACACACTAAACAAATACACTTCCGCTGACTTACACCCCAGCCCTTGCTGTTGGGGGAGCAGGCTCTTTCTAGACAGCTCAAGCTAATCTAGAGCTTTCAGTCTTCCTACCTCAGCTGCCTGAGTTACTAGTGTGTACCAAATAGCCCAGATTTTCTGTTTCTGGGCTACATACCCCTTTTTCCTCCTATGAAAGGCTCATTCTTGTTTTGACCGGTTTTTCCATTTGTTGCTGCTCCTTTTTCTCTGCTTTGTGTTCTTCGCATATCCTGCTTATTAATCCCTAGTTTGTGTCATCACTCTTTTATGACAGTCACTTAGTGTGAAGAAATTTGTCAAACACTACTTTCGGAATTGTGACTACTGGCTTCTTCTGAGACATTCTTCTTTACCGGAAGGTATCAGGGCCACTCTCCTACTCGTTTTCCATAAATGTCTTATGCTTGCTTTTTGCCTGTAAGTGTCAAAAAAGGGGTTATGTTCCACCAGGCGATGGTGGCGCACATCTTTAATCCCAGCACTCGAGAGGCAGAGCCAGGCAGATCTCTGTGAGTTTGAGGCCAGCCTGGTCTACAGAGTGATTCTAGAACAGCCAGGGGTACACACAGAGAAACCCTGTCTCAAACAAAAACAAAACAAAACAAAAAAAAATGATTTATGTTATGTGTGCTGCGAGGCCAGGAGCCAAGTTTGCTTGTTCTGCTTGCTGTAGCTAATGGATCTCCCTGTGACATTTGTGAGAATCACATTGTATTAGTGACTTCTCACTGCTGTGACAAAACATCTGACAGACGCAATGTGAGAGGGGGAGAGTTTATTTGGCTCACACTTTGAGAGCACAGTGCATCATGCTGGGAAGGCATGGTGGCAGGAGCAAGCCAGTGGTCACATCATAGCCACATTGTAGCTGGTGCTCAGCTCACCTTCTCCTTTTCACTCAGCCAGGGGCCCAGTTCTTGGGTGGTGCCATGTACACCTGGAGAGGGTCTTTCCCCTAATAAGCCTCTCTGGAAACATCCTCACAGATATGCTCATAAGTGTGTCTCCCAGGTGGTTCCAAATCCCAACTAATGGATCATGAAGATGAACCATCACACTCCCCCTTCCTGGCACTCCCCACCACCAGCTCAGTGCTAACTGTGTGTGCACATGCTGTGTTGGTCCATGCGCCAGAGCGCTCCCTACCTTTGAAGCATCTGGACATTTCTCCCCTGCACATCCACTGTGTCCCCTTCAGGACTCCACTTCTTCTTGTCTCTTCACTTTTCCATTTGTATTTTAGGATATATGTTATCAACTTACACCAGTGCAGCAGCAGCAGCAGCCCTGTTAGGGTCTTCACTGCGCTTGCGCTGACCCAGAATAACTGGTTTAGGGGAAATGAATGTCTTTGCTGCCCCGCCTGCTGAACCAGGAACAGGGTGAATTTCCCCACTCGATTCAGCTTTCCTTAATGTCTTCCAAGTGAGCCTTGTGATCGTGCCCGCCTGGGGCCTCCACAGCATTTTATTATTATTATTATTTATTCCTCAGGACTTTACTGTCACCTCATGGATATTTTTTTAACTCACTATTGCTGACTTTGGCTGAAATATTGAGAAGCGGCCAGTTGTGGAGTATCGATTCCGCATTCTACCGGCACCTTGCTGAATCTTCTAATTAATTCTCCTATTTTATGTGCCGCTTGTGCCTTTTATCATCCACTCCTTCCTCTCTCTGCTTGCTGGGAAGGGCAGTGGTGAGGGCGGGTGTCCCTGTGTCCCTGATATTAAGATTTGATCTCCAGATTTCTGCTAGTTTAGGTCTTCTTTTTCTAGTGTGCAGAACTGTTTCACATAAATGGAAAATAGATTTCTTTTTTTTAAATTTTGTTTGTTTGAGACAAGGATCTCATTTAGCGCAGGCTAGCCTACAACTCACTGTGAGGCTGAGGTTAACCTTCAGCCTCCACCTCCTGAGAACTAGAATCCCGCTGTGCCAGGATTACAAATGGATAGTAAGTTTCACCTACTGCTTGTTTTTATCATTTGGGAAGAGCATGTGGCAGATTAATAAGATTAATTGATTTTCCACCAGCTCACTCACTGTAGTACTGACTACTAGTTTTCTAATCCAACACATTGACTGAGACTTCTGCTGCTTCCTTCCCTGCCTTGAGAATCCAGTTGCTGCTAGTGTTCCAAGGCCACAGCCAGAGGCTCACCTTGAGGAAATGAGCTTAGGTTGAGCCTGCGGTGGGTGGAGCCTGCAAGGGTGGACTGACAGTGGGTGGAGCCTATAGTGGTGGAGACCCGGGGTGGGGCGTTAGAGGTGGAGTCACGATGGGTGGAGCCTGTGGAGGTGGAGGAGCCCCTGTAGGTAGCCAACTTGGAAAGCTGCTATCACAAAGGCTCCTTTGTGAATTTTGTGGCCTTCTAGTTGCCCCTGACTCCTCAGGTCTAATTCCTCCAAGTCAGAGCTGGAAACAGAGTTGTTTGGCTCCTCCCAGCCACTCAAGGCCCCCAGGGAACTGTGTCCATGTCTGCCTATGACTCCCACTACATCCTGTCCCTTTAGATTCAGTCAACAGCATCCAATGTGTGCGGTGGAGGGAGGGGTGTGTCTCCTCACAGCTGGATGTAATGACACAGTAACCAGTCTGCCCTCCCAAATGGGGTCCTCGGTGGCTCTCGGCCCCACAGGCCCTGTCCGCCCTGGCAACCACTGCAATGTATGTAGATCTAAGGCCTACTTCAGGATATCTGAGGTACCATCAGTGGATAAGTATGGACCCAAAGCTGCAGGGTTTAGGACCCACTTTTCTCCAGGAAGCATCTCAGAAGGCCATTTACAGTGAGGCCTAAGAGGAAAGGATTGCCAGATGTCGTGGTTTGGATGTGCAGTGTCCCTTACAGGTGCGTGTGTTTGAACACTTGGCTCCCAGCTGATGGGAATTGTAGAACAACACATCAGAGGTGGGGCCTTGCTGGAGGAAGTGGGTCACTGATGGGGGAGGGCTAGAATCCAGCCCCACTTCCTGTCCCTTCTCTTATCTGCTTCCTGACGTGCCCAGGTGTGAGCTGGCTGTCTTCAGTCACCACCTCCCCACCATGTGTTCCCAGCATAATGGATGATCCTTTAGATTGTGAGCCAGAACAGCCCTCCTCCCTTAAACTCCTCATCAGGCATTTGGCCGCTGGGAGAAGAAGAGTATTTAACAAGCCAGGTAGGCTCTTTCCTACCATCATCAGCCCCACAGCGTGCCTGGCTGGGCTTTCCTAGAAAAACCCAGCTCTATGCTTGGTGGGGTCAAATAATTACTCCCACAACAGACCTGGCAGCGCTGTGGAGCCATGGTGGCTGTGCTGGGAGAGAGTGAGGCAATGCTAGCCAAGGGCAAAGTGGCAAGAAAAAACAAGAGTCTGCTAGAGTAGGCACCCAGTAGTGCCAATAAGGATTGGCACTACTGAGACTACCCTTGTCACTATGTACTCTTATGCTGCTACCCTGCTTCTGCCAGGGACGTGGAGAGGGACCCTCACACCCAAATACCAGGAGCCTGGGCTTCCCAGACAGCTGTCAAATACAAATATGGCATGAAACAAGAGCTTTCCCTCAGAAATTTTGCCCAGGCTAGACCATAGAATGCCATCCATATTGCAATACAGACAAGGTCCCCATTCGTGGTTGAGTAATAAATCATTCAGTGTATGGAGACGCCATGTCTTCCTTATCTGTTGATCTGTAATGGGCATTATTAAAAAGGAGAGCCAGAGTGATAGCACTTCAAGAATTTTCTTTTAATTTTTGAGCAGTCATCCCATGAGTCAGCCGACTCAGAGTGGTTGTGTGTTAATGCTAAGCATGGGGGATAGAAGCCTTGGCAGACTGAATGTGGAAGCGAAGTGAAAAGGGCCTCTGCATTGTGCTTTCACAGCCACTCTTTGTGATCAGTCCCAACTCAGAGCTGCTGGTTTAACTGTAAGCTATGGGTGTTCCTGACTGGCCGGCATGAGGTCTGCCCTTCTTCAGCTGCGGCCATTGCCCAAATCAGCTCTCATTTCTCTGAGTCTGTTCGGCAGTTTTATTCTGTTTCACATCAAGTTTGCTGGTTGAGGGACCCACTTCCTATGGGCCAAGGGGGCTCACGGCCCTGAGCTTATTTCCCCAGCTGGCTGTGTCATAGGACCACAACATACCCCTGAGGATGAGGGAGTCAGTATGTCAGCATCACAGGTGTCTTCCCATCCCTCCCTGGTTTTGACCCTCTGACAGCAAGATACTAGGTGTGGCCATGAGTATCCGAGCTGTGGACACTGCCAGGACCACATGGGAAGGCGGGGGTGTAGCTGCAGTCTTGAGTTGGCAACTGTGAGTCTCTTCCTAACACCTCAACGTTGCCCAGTGGCCAGTGGCTGGTGTGAGGCCGCTATAGGGAAGCCACTTAAGTCAGGGAAGTATACAGCATTTGAAAACTATAAGGAAGTCAGAGCCTGGAGAGCTGGGCCACACACCTTCCTGTGGGCCCTTTCTCCATGCCTGCAACCAGCAGCTTCCGTGAATGTGTCACTCATTGTTGTCCCTCTGCAACCTGGAACAGAGAATGAGGTGTGCCCATTGAATGTTTGCGTGCATGATTGCATCGATGCAAGGATAAGTGCATGCATGCATGTATGAATGACTAGATAGATGAGTACATGAATGATTGAATGAATAAATAAATTCATGCATGTGTACATGCATACATGGATGCTTGGATGGACACATGAAGGAGTATATAGGTGGGTGGACAGGTGTGTGTGCATGCATGAATAAACGGGTGGATGAGTAAGTGAATGAGTTCATGAAAGGATGAATGGATGGAAGATAGATGGACAGATTGACGGATGCATAGATGGATATATATGAATGGGTGAATGACTATGTGATTAATGAATGGATAAATAGATGGATAGGTGAATACACGGATAAATGTACAGGTGGATGCATATGTGCATGCGTGAATGAATGGATGGATGAATTAATGGATGAAAAGACATATGTATGCATACACACATGAGTGGGTAGATGGATGATGCATTAATGGACTAATGACAACAGCTATCCAGTCTCCCAGCTGGGATCTGCCCCTCTCATGGCTCCTCTGGCTCTCCACTTGGAATCCTACCCTCTTTCTCAAGACAGTGGCCCCTGGCTGTTAATTCCAGGGTCATGGGGGTGTTCCCAGAACCAGAAGGGAGACAGTTGTCCTTGAAGGATGCAGGAAACACCTTTGGTTTCTCATCCTTCTGTTCGTGCCATGAACTGGAAAGTGCACTTGGCTTTGGATGCCAACTCAGGCTCCCAGCCTGCTGGATTTCTCTAAGAAAGAGCCTCATGTTGTCCCCAGCCTTTCAGCCTATGAGGGACTGGAAGGAGGGGACTCTCCTTGGTCTCCATCCACCCTCTCAGGATCTCATCCCTAGAATCCAGAGCCTTGCTTAGCCTAGAGTATTTCAAGGCTGCTACATGGCCAAGGTCAGCCCCCCCCCACAGCCCCCACAAGCCTGGATCCCTGGATCCCTAATGTAAAAGTTCCTCATTGGCACAATCAGGAGCAGTTAGTGACCCAGCCTGCCACGCCTCCCTGCCCCTCCCTCACCATCTGCCAGCAGATTCCCTCCTTGTTCCCTCTGAGGTGCTGACTATGGAAGGCTGTTTCCTGATAAAACTGTGAGCACCTGCAGGCAAGGCAGCCACTACTGCTTGGTTGGAGAAACAGAGGCATGGGTTAGTGGAATAGCACACCCTCCTCCTGGACATCTTCGAGCTAAGGGGTCTAGAAAAGACCTTTCAAGGCAGAAGAGCAATACAAAGGGCAATGGAGCTATTGAGTAAATACTTCATTGTGCTGTGCAAACCTGGGTATGCTGAATTGCACATTCCTCTGCAAGGTTGCTAAGCTACACAGCAAGGACTGGCAGAGATCAGAGTCACTGTGAGGTTATGCCCTGAACAAAAGCCACACCCCAAACAGAAGCCATGCCCTTAGCAGAAATCATGCCCTACCAGTCTCAGAAATAAGTCTGACCAGTGCCCACAAAATACCTCACAACCAAAAAATCAACCTATATGGACATGTGTGCATTTTTGTTGGAATGCAGGGGAGGGAGAACTTTGAGGGTCAGAAGTGGTGAGCTCAGGCCTGAGGTATGGGAGCAAAAAGATAGACACCTCAGTTGTGGGAGATCCCTGCAAACATCACACACAGCCTTAGAGTGTCATTCCATGAGAGGCAAGAAGGAAGTTCAGTTCAACACAACTCAGCTGGTGTTGATTCAAACTTCAAGAGTCTGACACTGGGCAGTTTATTGTAGGCATACTTAAGCACAGCATAATTTGGAACTGTTTCTTGGTGATAATTAACTCAAGCCCATGTACACAACAGAAGACGCGATTACATGGAAACCTCTATAAAAGTACATGTGACCTCTTCCATAATTCTATAGATTAACTGGGAAAGTAGGCTCAAGGTAAACAAACTAAAGATAAGGGTCTGGTTGGGAGCAGGGAGGAGCAGGGATAGCACTATAGACTGAGACAAACAGGCTCAAGATAAGAGTCTGTGGGAGCTGGTGGGGTCTCTAGTCTCCACACAGAAGTCACCAGGCTATTAACCACGTCCATTCCCAGCCTTCTAGGCAGAAAACAGGCTGTACGTCTCTCTCTTTGAAGAGACAGCCCTGAGTGTTTAACATTACTGGTTTCTCCAATGCTTGACTACGAGCACAAGGACCTACGTGTCTTCTGTACTCAGTCTCCTTTCAGGAACATTGTTAGGACGTGAGACCCCCCAGAAAGCCTCTAGCTTTCTGCACAGGGTCATTCTGCCTTCTGGTGAGCAGACAGACCCAAGTCAGAATCAGAGACAATCCATGGTGGTCTGGTTGTGGGCAGAGGATGAGTGCATCATAGAGGATGTGATCAGCAGGAGACAGAAGTGGACACAGAGTCCACGCAGTGGTCAGTGAGACCTCAGGGCTACGGCAAATGAGACGACAGAGCCACAGGTCCAGAGAGGAAAGTCTAGGGTGGCTTTTCTGGAAGTGAGGAATGCAATCGTGGCTTATGGCTGGACGGAGCATGTGAGGCACAGATGGGAAGAGAAGAGTCCTGGCCAGGTAACTCAGACCCCAGGAATTGTGCGGTGTGTTGGCCATCTCTCTGAATGACACACAGCATTGTATAGTAGCTGAGACCTTCCATTTCCAAGATAGTTTTGACTGCTTGCTGGGTTGGGGGCTGACCACAGAGGATGGGGAACAGCCCTTGGGGTCTACAAGAGGTTCCCAGCAGCAGGTACACAGGCTTCAGGTATATTGCAATGCTGGGGAGCTGAGCTGGTCAGCAGACGCCCTGTGGTCAAAGTGAGCAAAGAGGAATGCAGGGTATTCCAGACTTTTCTCCTGATCAGCTTAAGGCAGAGAGGTTCAACCCTTTTAACCCCAGGCTTCACAGACTGGGAGCATCCATCCTTTCACTATCTGGGGATTTGATGCTGCTGACACCACCACTCAGCATCTTGGGAGTCTGGCCATGCAGATGCTGGTGTGACATGTTGGTCCTTGCCTGCCTGGTCTCCCTCTCTCCTTGATATCCCCTTGCTTTCCCAGCCTAGGCTTTCCCCCAAAAGCTTCTCCTGGCCTGGCATTGGCAGACACTCTGGACTATCATCAGAGAAGAGAAATGGTCTCTTGATCCTTCTGGAAGCTGTCAGAACCTACCAGCCTGGCTGGTTTCTGCGATTAAGACTCCAGACCCCACATTGGCAGAAAGACACGGCCTGTACACTGAGGTGTTGGCCCAACAGGTCTCCCTAGCCAGTCCCAGAGTAACAGAGTCCTAGGTCTCTGTAGCCACCACAACACCAAAGCCAGGCCAGGCCAAGGCTGAAGATGGCCTCGGGCCTGAATAAGAGGGACCAGTTTTGAAAGATCCAGCTATGGCATCCCCCAATGTTGTCCTTGGTCCATGGCAGAAGAGCTGTCCAACCTCTTCCCTCATGAGCCCCTGTTGGTACATCTCATCACCTACATGTCCCCATTGGTAGCAGCAGGCAGACCCCAGATTGTCTGGGATGGAGCCATGTCATCTGTGCCCAGGTGCCCACAGTGTGTGTGTGTGTGTGTGTGTGTGTGTGTGTGTGTGTGTGTGTGTGTGTATGTGTGTGTGTGTTTCAATTTCTGGTCACTGACAAGAGCTGCAACATTGAGGAGTGTTCACAGACACCTTCTCCTGGGCACCTAAACCATTCATGGTACATAGCAAGTCTTTACCCAGTTCATTGTTTGCAAAGGAGTCAGTGGCAAAATGCCTGTAATAAGGTCATACCATACCTCAAAGCTGGGCCTTGCTCCCATCAGCACCAATGCTACTCATGGACTAAAGGTCAAGTATGGCAGGGTTGCCCCATTCCCAAGACTCCAGGGAAAACCCACTCCCTCCTTGTCTTAGGCTGTTTTCTGTTGCTGTGATGCAATGAGGGGAAAAAAAAAGTTTGGAAATGGTAGGGTTCATTTCCTTTTACAGCCTCCACTCCATCATGGAGAGAAGTTAGGACAGGAACTCAAGGCAGGAACCTGGAGGCAGGAACCGAAGCACAAGCCTTGGAGAAACACTACTCACTGCCTAGTTTCTCATGGCTTAAACAGCCTGCCTTCTTATACAACGCAGGCCCACATGACCTGGGGTGGCACCACCTCCACAGAGCTGGGTCCTTTCACATCAATCATTAATCAAAAATAAATAAATAGATGGCATTGCAATTTACCCACATGCCGGTCTTATAGAGACATTTGTCTCATTTGAGGTTCCTTCTTCTTCACAGATGACCCAGAGCTTGTGTCAAGTTGACAGGGAGCTAACCAGTGCACTCCCCTTCCCCAGCCCTAGAGGTACTTGCATGGTCTGTGGTTCCTCTCTCCACCTCTGCTGCTATGGATACCTGTGCGTGAGCACTGGAGTGGCCACCACCCAGGAACCACATGATCTGGATCAACTCTTTTTTTTTTTTTTTTTTTTTTTTTTTTTTGGTTTTTCGAGACAGGGTTTCTCTGTGTAGCCTTGGCTGTCCTGGACTTACTTTGTAGACCAGGCTGGCCTCAAACTCACAGCGATCCACCTGCCTCTGCCTCCCAAGTGCTGGGATTAAAGGTGTGCACCACTACTACCCAGCCTGTATCAACTCTTAAACACTAGCCTGAGTTTTGTAGCACTCATTGACAGCTGAGAGCGGTTACCACTGAATCTAACCTGCAGCCCACAGGCCACATGCCACCCGGGATAGCTATGAATAGATGCCCCAACACAAAAGTGTAAACTCACTTAATTTGTTTTTGTGGCTCTTCAGCATGAACTTCATAATGTGGCCCAAAGAAGCCAACAGATTAGACACCCTGAGTGGAAATCATGTAAGGACTGGTACTTCTTTGAGTCTTGGTGGTGTGCCCAGGGTCTGGGCCAGACCTGGCCCACTCACAGCCTGCAGAGGACTGTTCCCCACAGCCTTCCAGAGGGATGAATCTATGGAGTTGCTCACCCACAGATAGACACACACACACACACACACACACACACACACACACACACAAGTATGTTCTGCCTCTGGGGTCTACATGTGAGTCCTTCCAGATGACATCCGCCGAGTTGTAGCTCAGGTTCTGACATCAGCACCCCTTGCTAGGTGTCCTAAAGTGGATTCTGAGTCACTCTTTCTTCCTCTGTTGACTGGGGATGATTAAGTCCGCCCCCCCCCCCCCGAGGGTGTCTGGGCTACATGGCTTCACATATGCCACAGTCTCCAGCTGGAGAAAGAGACTGTGCCCTAGTGATGCAGAGCCACGTGTGGCTTCAGGCTTCAGGTTGCCACCCAAGCTGGTCCCCAGAAAGGATGGAAGGGAGGAGGCCTCATAGGGCAGATGAGGGACAACGCTTTCAAGTCGCCGTGGTACCCGGAGTTATCCGGGGACCTGAGTAAAGATGACTGCCATCCTTCCCACCTGCACTGATGCTTCTTCATTTGTAGCACGGTGTTCCCTGGACCCCCAGTCCTCAGCGTCCACCCATAGATCACCCCAAGGTCCCCCAGGTGGATGCCGTCATTGACAGCAAAGTGAGACCTGAGAAGAGGGTAAAAGGCCTGTTCAAGAGACTTCCTTGGAGCTGCACAGTGATCTTGAATATCCTATACTTATAAGCAGGGAAACTGAGGCACTGGCCCCTGTTGAGCTTGGTGGCTACAGATAAGACTATGGCCTCCTGGCTCCAGTCCTGTGCTTCCTGCTGACACTGATGCCCATCCTGAGGCACAGGGTCCCACCTGTCATGAGTGGGACTCCCACTAAGCTTCTGTCACAGGTCAGTTCCTCGTCACCTTTATCCCTCTCTTTGTCCCCAGCTGTGTCACTAGTACCCACTAGGGCAGTGGTTCTCAACCTGTGGGTCATGGCCCCTTTTTGGGAGGGGTGTCAAGCAACCCTTTCAAGGGGGCACCTAAAACCATCAGGAAACACAGCTATTTACACTGTGATTTATAACAGGATCAACATTCCAGTTACAAAGTAGCAATGAAAATGACCCTTTATGGTCAAGGGTCAGCCTGGAACATAGTGAAACCTTTCCTTCAAAAACAAAGGGTGGAGGAGAGCAGCCACACACATTCCCTGTCAGTGACCAAGAATATAATATTTGCTGGATGAATGAACGGAAGGAAAGATAATCAGCCAGAAACTGCATTATAAGGAAGAGGAAGAGCAGGCAGCCTGCCAGCCTGTGTTCTTGTCTCCAAAGCCCCTCACCGCAGCCTCCACTGAGGGTACAGGATGTCTTAGTCACCGTTCTATTGCTGTTAAGAGACACCACGACCAAGGCAAGTCTTATAAAAGAGAGAATTTAATTATGGGCTTGCTTACAGTTTCAGAGGGTTAGTCCATTATCCTCATGGCGGGGGCACGGTGGGAGTATGGCAACAGGCGTGGTGCTGGAGCAGCGGCTGAGAGCTACATCCTGATCCTTGGGCAGAGAGAACAACACTAGGCCTAAGCTGGGCTTTGAAAACCTCCAAGTCCACCTTTAGTGACGGAATTCCTTCAACAAGGCCACACCTCCTCATCCTTCTCAAATAGCACCACTTCCTCCTGACTAAGCGTTCAAATATATGGGCCTGTGGGGGCCATTCTTACCCACACCACCACAGACTCAGAAAGTAGGAGTGGCCACTTCCTGAAGCACCAACAGGTATGGGGGGGTTCAGTCAGTTCACCTTGCTCCCTCATCACCACAAAGAGCAAGAACAAGGAACAGTGACTCAGGCACTGTACCCCCAAACCTGAAGCTGGATCTAGGCAAAATTGCAGGGGCTATCTGGGAGGTCATTGTCCTGTCTTCGTCCCACTACCCTATTATTTCCTCTATATGGAATGCCATCATCCCCACAGCACATGCGCGCGCGCGCGCGCACACACACACACACACACACACACACACACACAAACACACACACACACACACACACAGGGCCGGGAATGGGGTAGAGGGGTTGGCTTGTTTCTTGGAGCCCTGTGATGGGATGCAGCTGGGTTTTCTGGAGAGTTCCGTTGAGACATCATGTCAGCCTACAGTAAGTACCTCACACGTCCAATATGCCCTTTCATGAGCAGCAGCATTTATGTGATTGGCAAGGAACCAACCAGGTCAAGGTGATAATGAAGCTGACAGATGACAGTCCTCTGTGCGCTGGAGGAGGGCCAATCCTACCTCCCAGTCTCCTGTCCCTAGCCTCAGCAAAATCAGGCATGTGGCTTGAGGCACTGGGCCTGTCCTGGACTTTTCCATGAATGGAGCTGTTGTCCACAGGCGGTTGCCTTCTTGTACTCAACATCACCATTCTGAGACCTTGTGAATCAGTACCGTTTCTTCTTACCCATGAGTGACATCACAACTTGGTCAACCATGTGACCACCCATCCCCTCACTCATGGTTTCGTTGCTATAAACATTGATGTCTTTGCCCTATGTAGACACTTCATTTCAAAGAAATACTCCAGCTGGGACCAGTGGGGTGGGGGTGGGGTCTCATGGTAGGGTCATGAGGTGAAAAAAAAAACCTTGCCAAGCCCCTCCAAGGCAGCCTTGTCTTCTGCATTTCTACCTCCCTGCTCTGAGCTCAGCTACACACACACGCACACGCGCGCGCACACGCACACACACGTACATACACACCTACAACCTGAGCCTACTCACCAGTACTAGGGCTCAGGGGCCCCCATTTTTTTCATCATAGCCCTTATTCCTCTGGATTCTGGTGAAAGACAGCTGGGCCCCATGGCTGCCATGTGCATCTCCCGTGTGGCCACCGATGCCTGGCATCTGCCCGTCTGCGTTGGCAACTGTCAGTGGGATGTTACAAAGAGAAGGGCTTCCTGCTTGGTTTCTTTACTCTCTCATCCTTCCCCCATTCTCTCCTGTTCCCTCCATCTGAGCTCAGTCCAGGGGCCAGAAAGCACCAAGCATTTCTTCTCAGGGTTTTTTGGCTTTCTAAACACCTCAGCTGGCCCCATGGGGGACAAGGGACAAGGAGCTGACCAGTGTGTCTTTCCTAAGGGCTCCTGTCCTGTCAAGAGGTTGTGTACCCTGGGTGACTGATTCCCTTCCCAAAGGCTCTACATCCCAACACCATCTCCTTGAGGTAGCTTTCAGCATGTGACCTGGGTGACAGAGAAAAGCTACCCACAGCCCCTCTCCAGTGCCCACTCTAGGCCTGTATTCTTTCTTATCCTTCCCTCCTTGCTGGCCCCACCTGCCCTTACAGCCTCTGGTCCAGGCTCAGCATCTGCCTGGTCGCACCTCTCCTCCCTCCCCTGAGGGCGCTAGTCATCCTACTGGGTCAGGTAGCCACTTGCATTCAGTTGGCTCCTAAGGTCACAGTTTGCTTAAGGTGCTGGAGCCCTCCTCCAGAAGGGGGTACTGTTTGGACTTCTTTTGTAGAAAACGAACAGAAGGGAGCCAGCCTGGCTGCCGGGCACTACTGCCATCCATTCTTCTTCCCCTCTGGGGTCTTGTTCCCCCTGTTAGCCCCATTGTCCACCCAGCAGGGAGGGTTGGAAATGACCTTCCCTTACTTGAATCTCAGTCTGCATGCACCTCCTCTGGGGTGGACTGAATGAGCAGTGGCCCTCACTGGCCCAGGCATTTCACATGTGTCCCTAGTTGGTAGCTGTTTGGTGGCCTGATGAGGAGGTGCAGTCTTGCTGAAGGACTAGGGCTTTGCGAGCCTAAAGCTTCCCCTTGCTTTCGGTTTACTCTCTGCTTCGCAGTTTGGGGTAAAGGTATGAGCTCCTGGCTTCCTATTCCAGCTGTCACTCGCTACCATGACAGACTCTGGAGCCATAAGCCAAAATGGACTCCTCTATGCATGCCTTCTTCGTGGTGTTTTATCACAGCAACAAACAAAGTAACTAAGACATCTTCCCAGCATTCCTAGGAGACCACCAGACGTGGGGCCCCAACCATGCCAGTCCTGGAGCCAGGTGTCTCCTGTCAGACAGAGAGCAACAGGTCTGGTCACCTGTCATCCAGGGAGCCCAGACACCCATCAAATAGCCCCCAAAGGTCTATGTCGCACAGCCTGTAAGGTAGGGACTTGGAACCCAGGACTATCTGGTCTTAGGAGGGTACAGGTTGTGTTGGGAGGGAGTTCACAATATCCTCCTACTGTCCCCCAAAGTAAAGAGGGGGGACAACGCCCACAGCACATTCACATCACAGAGTAAGCCCCCTGGAGCTGGGAGATAGACAGGTGGTTGACCTTGCCTGTCTCCAGAGCCTGTGAGCCAGCTCTGTGCACACCATTCATGCCTTGGGCTGCCTTTGCTGCAGGCATAGACTTCTCAGCCTGGTGGTTTCTTTACCTATCTGCCTTCAGGTCCCAGGCTTTAACCATGCAGAACATGTCTGACCCACCTGCATTTCCACCCAGCCCTTGACTCCCAACTCTGCAGAGAACACAGCCCTGGCCTAGGAAGAGATGGGCAGGTGGCAGCAGAGGATGCCCCTGAGAAGAGGAGGCAGGAGGATCCATCATCCAGAGGCTTGGCAGCTTTTCCCTGTCGGTGGTGGGATGGCAGTTGAGTGGGCAGCACCTCAGAAAGACACGGACTTTTTCTGTCACTCACAAAGTACCCCAAGTAAGAGGCCCCAGCTTCACAGAGCTTCACTGTTCTTCCCTTGGTACCACCCATCTGCTCTCTGTGTTGGTTTGAGCAGGTCAGTCCATTTGAAGTACCCAGATTAAACAAACACCCTGCCCTCCCTCCAAACAGCGCCTGTTTCAGCCTGGGCCACTGAAGCTATGACGAGGCACCAAAGGCCAGGCAGGCAGTATCAACAGCAGGCATCCATCACCCCCATTCTGGAGGTGGGAGGGCCAGGTGGCAGGCTTGGCTCCTCCCAAAGCTCGCAGATGCATCTCCTTCCTGTGTCCTCATGTGCATGTCCTCTGTGTGTCTGTGTCCCAGTGTCCTCTTATAAAGATGGGAAGGGCGGGAAATAACCTACTGACCTCAGCTTAGCATGAGAGAGCAGGAGTTAGGAGGTTTTCAGGTGACCTTGGAAAAGGATCACACCTCAGCCCGTGACAATACGCCATGCCACAAGCTCTGCAGCCCAGCTTCTGCCAATTAGAACCAAGCATTTTTGACTTAGAGTGGAAGGCCACCTACCTCTGACAGTGGTGATGGCACCTGGCAGCCACAGAGAGTGTTCTTGAGCATTTTGCCATCTGTGACAGAGAGGGGCACATCTGACTGTTCAAGGGATGGATCGGAGCCAGCAGGGGGTCCCCCTGATCGTGTCTGGCAAAGGCATGGCTGACAGAGAGCCCTCCTGCTTCCTGCCCAGGTGATTAATGAAGGAATTCAAAGGCTCGGGGCGTTCCTGCGCACATCAATTATTCAGATCGACACCTCCAAAAGGTCTGGAACAGGAAATAGAGAGGAAGAGATTGCTAAGCAGTTGTGACAGGGAATAAATGGATTGCTCAGTAACTACCATGACAGATTGGCTCTGGTGAGTCTATAAGCCGGCCTAGCCACCCTGCAAGAGATCCGTCCTATATGGTGGGGAGGGCTGGAGGGCAGGAGGGTGGTCTGAACTTTGGAACAGCGGGGCCTTTTTTCCAGCTCAGTGCTCAGTTAGGCCTGTCTCATGGTAAAGAACCTCAGACTGAGGCAGGCAGGTGTTGCTAGAACTGAGCTGCCAATTGGGCTGTGGAGCCACCTCAAGGGTGAGCTGGGGCTGGTGGCTACCTTGGCCTAGGGGTCTGAAGGGGCTCAGTATCACTGTGTGGGGAGAGCTGGGGGCACTACTCACTGTGACTTCAACTGGGGGGTCAGCTCATGATTAAAGGTGGGAAGTGTGTGCTGAGTGGTGGTGGTGCACACCTTTAATCCCAGCACTTAGGAGGCAGAATCAGGCAGATCGGTGTGAGTTCAAGGCCAACCTGGTCTACAAAACAAGTTCCAAGACAGCCAAGACTACACAGAGAGCTCATGAGTACAGGTGGGAAGTGCCATTTGCTCTATTGAGCTGCAGACCCAGCCAAGGAGGCTTCATGTAGGGCAGGCTCACTTACCTTTACCTTTGCTTATGTCACAATCTTCCTTCAAAGAATCAAGAAACTGGGCATGATGGCATATGCCTTTATCTCAGCGCTGGGGAGGCAGAGAGGCAGGCAGTTCAAGGCCAGCCTGGTCTGCTTAGTGGTTCCAGGCTAGCCAGAGCTACATAAGAGAGACCTCCATCTCCTAAGAAAAGCAAAACAAGAAACAGGATGCTTGAAGAAGCATCTGTTTCTACCTGTAGAGACACAGATAGGAGCCACCGTTCCCCAGGAAACATCTGGACACTCAGCAGATAGGTGAAGTGGTGATGGGAAGCTGTCAGGTGACAAAGGAGCGCAGTTGTTGAGGGATGAGGTACAGGAAGCCAGCGTGGGTTCTGTGCTCTCCCAGCTTGCTTCACGAGCATGTGGGGAGAAGACCCCACACATGGGAGGGAACAGAGCTACAGAGAAGGAGCCAAGGGTCTGGAGAGACCAAGGCAGCTCAAGTATATGAGGAAAATCGGGGCAGGGGGACATGGTGCCCAAAGGGCCCTGGAGACCTGCAGAGCCTCCAAGGGTCAGCTGAATGTTCAGTACACAGAAGGAAAGAAACTTCTAGAAACTGGATAGAGTGTCCCCCAAAAGCTGAGAGACCATGCTGTGCCTCCCCCTCCACCAGACCTCACACTGCTCAAAGCTTGTGGCACTCTTAGAAGGCCTCAACCATGAAGGAGGGTCAGCCTGTGTCTGGAGGAGATTTTGATCCCACCTAACACATTTTCAAAGAAAGCACTCAGGAGACATTCGAGAACATTTGTAAGAAGACAGAAATTGTCAGCTTCCAGCAAGGCAAAATCCAGTGTCTGAAACCTTCTTAAGAGTCCCAGCTTGGGCTGTGAGGCAAGGAGACATGGCCAGTGAGAGAAGGAGGCTCAGTTAACCACAAGCAATTGTGATCCACACTGATGTCAGAGTTGCAGACAAGGGCCTTGACATCATCATAACTATATTCCATATGGCCAAAGAGTTAGGTAAATCTATGCCTAGTAGCACAGTCCTGTAATCCCAAGTGCTGGTAAAGCTAAAGCAGAGGCTTTGCAAGTTCAAGACCAGCCTGGGCAGCTTAGAAAGACCCTGTCTCGCAATAAAAGTTTTGTAAAAAGAGGGCTCAGGTTTGCTTAACAGACAAAGCCCTGGGGCTAGTATGTAGCACAGCATAAACTGCATGGTGGGCACACTTGTAGTTCCAGGAAGAAGTTCAAGACCAGCAAGAAGTTTAAGGCCAGCCTGGACTATGGAAAGGGAAAAAGTTGCTCCATATGATAGATGGCCCACACCTTTAATCTTGGAACAAAGAAGCCAGAGGCAAATGGATCTCTCTGAGTTCCAGGCCAGTTACATAGTTACATAGGGAGTTCTAGGCTAGCCTAGTCTACATAGGAAGTTCTAGGCTAGCATGGTCTACATAGTGAGACCTTGTCTTAAGGAAGAAAACAAAAGGTTGTCTAAAGACTCAAAAAAAAAATTGAAAATCTAGAAAAATGTACATCTTGAAATGTTTTGTGTATTTTGCCTTAATTGAAAGTTAAATTTTACCCAAACCAGAATCCCAGAGGTGGAAACTGTACTGTCTGAGGTAAAGAATACCCAAGATCAGACATTGGAGAGATAGCTCAGCAGCTATAAGCACTGGCTGCTCTTCCAGAGGACCACGTTCAGTTCCCAGCACCCACATGGTGGCTCACAACCCCCTGGATCTCCAGATCTAGGTGACCTAACTCCCTCTTCCGGCCTCTGTGGGCACTGCATGTACATATGATGTGCATACACACATGCAGGCGCAAGCACTCATGCACATTCAATAAGAATAAATAGAAGACCCAAGACAGGATAAATAGAAAATCGGACACTGTGGAGGAAAAGTGGTGGATGTGACAAGGCAGCTGTGTGAGAGAAACCATCCCAAATAAAGCAGAGGAAGATTCCCTGTGTGCCCTCCCCTAATCCTCCCCCTTTAAAGAACACCCTGAGCCACGGGACCCTAGCAGGGTATGGAGAGAAGGAACTGGGATGTGGAAGACGGAATGCAGAGTTGAAGAAATAATTATGTAAGAGTTTCCCAACTTGAAGTAAACTGTGAATTCACAGATTCCAGCAGCCTGTGACCCCCAAACTCAGGGCACATTGGATAGGAGAAAAAGCACAGAAACACCCAAGTACACAGCTTTCTAATTGCTCCAGACCACAGAGCACCTTGTGGTGTTGAGGGGACTCAGTGGCTGAAAGTGTGTGTTGCTGCTCTTTACCCCTGAGACCCCACACTGCCACTTCTGAGTGGCTGTCAGCACTATGACCCCAGCTCAGGGGGATTGGATGCCCTCTTCTGGCCTGGTGTGCACTGGTGTGCAAAGGACCACACGCAAGTGCACACATAAATACTACCTAAAAATAAATATTTTTCTAAAGCACATCCTATATAAAAAAGAGAAAGATCGGGCTAAGGGCAGGCAGATCGCCAGAAAGGACACACGGAGGAGGCAGTGGAGAGACACCTTCACATCGTCAGAAGGGAAAATGGCATTTATGAGAAAGAGAGTAAAATAGTCACAGAGCAAACACAAGAGCTTTGCCAATTCATCCCCCAAAACCACTCTGTTAGGCAACAAGAAACAACTGGATGTGGAAACACATGCAGGGAATGAAAGAATTCACTGTGTGGACAATTACAGGAAGTATTCTCTGCTTATTTAAATCTATTCAGGGCAGACAGGATGGCTCACTGGGCAAGGCACTTGCTGCCTAGCTTGATGATATGAGTTCAGTCCCTGGGACTCACACACACACACACACACACACACACACACACACACACACACACACAAATACACACATATAAAAATAAATAAAATATAATGAAAATAAAATTTAAATCTATTTAAATGACAACTAGATTTACTTATTCACTTATTTATTTTGGCTTTTTTGGCACAAGGTCTCACTGTAGCCCCAAATTAGCCTCAGGTTTGAAATCCTCCTGCCTCAGCCTGCTGGGATTATAAGCACACACATAATGCACAGGATGGTAAGGCAAGGATGTGGAAAGGCGATGATACACACAGCAATGAACGCTGGTGGAAGAGGAACTATGCACATACAGATGACCTGTGAGCTGGCAGGTCACCAATTAATTATACACAGAGGACAAGGAAGGATGTTAGAAATGAATGACAGCTTTTAAAATAACAACAACAACAACAAAAAAAAAAAAAACCAAGAGTTTACAGGCTGATGGGAGAAACAAAATGGAAATGTAAGAAAGGTGAGTTGTTTTCTTGTTATCCAGCAATCAAATGGCCGAAGTAGGAAGATGCTGAGTTCAAGACTACTCTGTCTACATAGCAAGAGCCTTTAACAAAAAGATATAAAAATAAGGAATGGGGACACAAAACACACATAAAAAAATATAAAGCAAACAGTGGTTAGGAGCATGGTTCAGTAGCAAGGTGCCCAAAGTCCTTGGTTTGGTCCACAGCATCCCACAAAAACAAAAAAACAAAACAAAACAAAAAAAAACTGGAAAGAGTTAAATCTAACCATGTCAACAGTTATACTAAATATAAGTGACATAAATACCCAACTCAAAGACAGTGTTTTGAGGTTAAAGGTTTGTCTTCAAAGCACTTTAATTATAAACATACAAATAGGTTCAGAAGGTGAAAATTATATACCATATTGACATGAATGCAAACAAATTTTTTATATTATCATGAAAATAGATTCCAGAGCAGTGGACACAGACAGGAATGAAGTGCACTTTGTAATGGTGAAATGACCAGCTGTGGAAGGGCAAAAGGAAAACTCAACCCTGACCTCAGCCTTAGGCTTCCCCATGCATGCGCACCAAGCACACTGCACACATGTGTGAAAATGAACAAGAACAACAAAAAGGAGTATTAACAAGTGCAAATTAGCAACAGTGGAGTGAGGATGGGGTCATCCTGAAAGTCAGCCGACTGTGTACTTTGTCAGAGCTTGCTCACACTTGTGTGCAAGCATGGGCCTTTTTCTTCTCTGCTTTATTCCCTTGTACATCCATCCCTCCATCTGTCCATACATCCATCTCTCTGTCTCCCAGGACAGCAGCCTTGATCACAGTATCTTTCCCACAGCCTTGGCCTTTTGTTTTTGTCTTATTTTGATTTTTTTTTTTTTTTTATTGAAAAGAAAAACTTCCATACAGTATATTTGATCATGTCCCCCACCACCAACTCCTTCCAGGTCCTTCCACCTCCCTACCCATGGTCACAGCATCTTTGTAACAGGCCCTAGAGTGGGGTCAGCTCTGTTATTTATTTATTTATGTATTTGAATTTATTTATTATGGATACAGTGTTCTGCCTGCCTGTACACCTGCGTGCCAGAAGAGGGCATCAGATCACATTATAGATGGTTGTGAGCCACCATATGGTTGCTGGGAATGGAACTCAGGACCTCTGGAAGAGCAGTCAGTGCCCTTAACCTCTGAGCCGTCTCTCCAGCCCCCAGCTCTGTTCTTTAAAGCACCCACTATGTCTAGTTGGTACTTTTCTCATTTCGGTGTGAATTTTATGATCAGTTTGTCTTTTTTGCCAAAGCCCTGTGGCCCTTTGATTGGGAGCATATTCGCTCCATAATCTGATCTGGAGAAGGGCCACACTGTAATGAGTCAGCTTTGAACACCGTCTGCACCGCCTGGAGGAGGGGCACTTGAATTCTTGGATCGTCTTCCACTTCCCTCAACAGTACCTTCTTGGGTTTGGTGTCTGAATCTTGCAACTTTTGTCAGATTTATCCCCGCTTACGATTTTTTAGAGACAATGTAGAAATATCTTTAAATTCTATTGGTGGCCACCAGGTGGTCTGATATGAAATTACAGTTGACTTGGGGCGTATGGGCCTCCCCAAGGACTTGTACATTTTATGTCCACTCTGCATGCAGCCCCAAGGTGAGAAGAGAGAAGGGAATTTGGTTCCAAAGCCCTTCCTTATCGAAGTCGGCCTCAACCGTTTGTGCGGAGTGGGTAGGCTGGATAGAAGGCATCTTCTTCCATCTCAGCACACATACTCTGAAGGAAGGCAGCAGGGCTGTTGCTATGAGAACACAAAGTGCCCACGTCCCCTGACCACTGTGCACTCTGGGACCATGTTTTCCAGCTCTGCCTACCTAGATGCAAACCCTGAGCTGCCCCAACTTCCCAGAGGACATCAGATTTTCAGGGAGCACTCCTGCAGGGGAAAGCTGATCCATGCCACCACCAGGAAGGTGATTTCTAAACGGCAGAGGCTTCAGGTGGAAAAGGCAAAGGAGAGGGAGGGCGTTCTACCAGCTACTGTCCCCGTTAAAAGGAAGGAGATGTGACTGGGCGTGCTTCTTCTCTTGTTGCTATGACAACATACCTAACAAAAGCGTCTTGCAGGGAGAGTGGTCTGTTCTGGCTCACAGCTTGTGTGGGGATACAGTCACCATGGCAAGGAAGCCATGGTGGCAAGAGCAGGAGGCGCCATTCACACCATGTCCACAGTCAGGAAGGAGAGAGCAGACAAGAAGTGCGGTATAAAACATCAAGGCCCACTCCAAGCCACATACATCCTCTAGCCAGGCTCCACCTCCTAAAGGTTCTACAACCTTCCAGAACAGCACCACCAGATGGGGGCCAAGTGTTCAAACACCTGAGCCTGTGGGCGACATTTCACATTCAAACCACAGCACATGGGAGACCTGGACTTCCTCCATGATCTTTCCGTATACCTAAAATTGTTCTAAAACCAGCCTGTTAGACGGAAGCCTTCAGAGAGGCTGGTGTGCTGCCTGTGTTCGGGGCCCACCTGCATTAGTCGTGTGATATGTTTACCTGTGGGCTGTGTGTGGGGTATAGGGCTTGGGTGTCAGCCTCCACTATGCAGCCTGCTTTGCTGGCATTGCCTGAGCCTGGGGCACCCCCCAAAGCTAGTTGTGTCACCCTCTGTCCACCTCCCACAAGGGATGGCAGCACACAGCCTGTGTGGCACAGATTTATATGGTACTGAGTTTAGAACACAGCTATGCAGAACCTCGGGCCACGAAGAGGCAGGGCCTAGGTGTATGATGAGCCTACCTCCCCTACCTAGCTGGGGTTTTTTTGTTTTGTTTTGTTTGTTTGTTTTGGGTTTTTTGTTTTGTTTTGTTTTTTGTTTTTCGAGACAGGGTCTCTCTGTGTTATCCTTGGCTGTCCTGGACTCTCTTTGTAGACCAGGCTGGCCTCGAACTCACAGTGATCCACCTGTCTCTGCCTCCCAAGTGTTGGGATTAAAAGTGTGCACCACCACGCCCAGCCCCTCTACCTAGCTTTTAGTGGGAGCACAGATAGTGCTTCTATGTTACAGATGGAGAGAGTGTGACGTGGAGAGAGTAAGCCACCTGTCTAAGGTTGCCCAGCTTAAGTGTGGCACACTTGGAGTTTGAACTCAGGCAGGCTGGCTAGAGCCTGCGAGGAAACTTGTTCCTTCTTCTCTTTGGGTACCCTACAGATGTTGCCATCATGTGATACCAAGGTGACCAGCCACTCTAACCTGCTATTCCTGCATGAGCCCCAGAGGGCAGGTGGTGAGTGAGTCCCAGTGAGCCTGTAGCCTGGGGACCAGGGTGACTGAGAAGTTTCTCTTCCAGAATCCTCAGGAGAGCCAGGCCTCCTGGGTAGACCACTGGAACCTTGCCATGTGCCAGCTGGGGAAGAGTGGGCCTAGGGCCCTCTCTGTGGTTTCACCTCCTCCCCCAGTTCCTGGTGGCATTTGTATGCTGAAGAGATGGGTGATCGGAGCTCATGGTGGCATTTATTCTCAACTGCTACTTAATATGTTTGCCAAAGGCTGTCATTTTGAAGAGGAGCGCGTCCAAACAGCAGCCGTGACTCAGCCCCCTAGCTCAGCCCCCTGGGAATGATGGCAGCATAGAACCCAGCCATGGGGGTCAAAGGTCGACTCTGCTGCCCTTGGGAGCATTAGAAAACTAGGGAGCAGCAAAGGTGTGCCTGTGCCTGGATCTTGGGACCCAGGGGACTGCAGCCTCATGCTCCAATAGGACCAGGTCCCAGGGGATTTTGACTTGTCCTTCCCAATGGGAGGAGTCCCAGGAGCACAGCAGTGGCATGAGAGGCAGGTAACCCTCCCCTACCCACCATACTGCCCAGCCCACTGTCACCTTCCTGCACTCTCCCCACAAGGCTACCAGCCCTTGTTTACCCCTTCCCCCCTGCCCCCTCCCCCCCAGTTTCAGCAGCAAAGCTGGCTGTGGAACATTCCAGGGCCTCCTATTTCATCATAGCTCTTTCCCTCACTGCTTCTCCAAAGCATGATTCTAGAAACTTCTATAAGTGGTGGAAGGTAAGGAGTTAGAGAAATAGCTCAGCCAATGAGAGGGCTTGCTCCTCTTGTAGAGGACCTGAAATCACCATCACAGTATCCACCTCTATCTACCTCAGGTGACTCACACCCACCTGTTCCTCTAGTTCCAGGGGATTAGATGCCCTCTTTTGGCCTCTGCAGGTACTACACTCACATGCATACACAGACATAGGCTGGGGGCGGGGGAAGGGGAGGTGATAAGAGGAAAAGCTGGTTATTCCTGGCATCTTGGGTTTGAGCTCTCCTTTGGAACTCGCTATTTGTTATGTTTGCTTACTTCTTTTCATCTAATTTTTATGATTCTGAGGCCATGTGATGACTTGAACTCTGGCACCTAGGACAGAGCAAGTATCTGGACATTACTCCAGACACTGACGTGCGGGTGAATAAGCCAAGGAACCCTTCTGTGCAGCGCCTGGCATGCAGTGAGTGCGTGGAGCTTAGAAGCCACCAGGGCTTGAGTCACAGCAGTGATGTCAAGACACACATGGCCATGACTTTGGAAAAATAAGACCAAGCTTTCTGAATGCATCCAGGAGCTGTGTTCAGAATTGCCCAAAGCCAGATGCAAGCAACAAGTGCTCTAGGAGATGGGTGGGGCTGACAACACCTCCAGACAGGGGAGTATCATTGGGCAGCAAGAAGTGAGCCTTGGAGCCGCAGGATGTGTCTGAGCGAAAGAAGGGAGACTTTTACATAAAGGTGGCACACAGAGTGATTCCGGCTCCATGGCACTCTGGAGAAGGCAAAATGGTGGAGGCATGCAGGGGTCAGTGGTTGTGGGTTAGGCAGGGGACACATGGCCAGGGTGATAGTGGACACGGATGCATCATTTGCTGCAGCCCAAAGGCCGAGCACCAAGAGTGAGCTATGTTTTGAACTGATAACTTGGTAGCTAAGAATGCACCCCTATTAGTTTCTTAACAGTCACATGTGCCCCATGTTAATGAAAGACATTAGCAATATAAGGCTCTTGGCGGGAGCTGGGTGCAGTGGCGCACACCTGTAATCCCAACACTTGGGGAGGCAAAGGCAAGTGGGTCTCTGAGTTCAAGGCCAGCCTGGTCTGCAAATCAAGTCCAGGACAGCCAGGGCTACACAGAAAAACCCTGTGTCAAAAAAACGCCCATTGGGGGGTCGTTGAGAGCCACAGGTGGGGACTTGATACTTGCCCTGCAACTGTGATTGGATCTAACTTCCAAGTTCTTGCTTGGTGATACATAGGTAGATCCACCTCTCAAACAATGGACAGAAAAGACAAATGATTCTAGAGTGTTCTAGAAAGCTACATAAGAACAGATCTTTGGGCCACAGGTTTTTGATAGTTTGTTGTTGTTGCTTGCTTGCTTTTAAAAAATATTTGTTTGTTTTTAAATATGTGTATGCCTCCATGTCTATATGTGAGGTGCCCTTAGAGGCCCAAAGTGAGTGTTGGGTCCCTCAGAACTAGAGTATAAGCAGCTGTGAACTGTCTGATGTGGGTACTAGAAACTAACCATGGGTCCTCTACAGGAGCAGCAAGTGCTTAGCCTCTGAGCTCTCTCTCTCTCTCTCCAGCCCTGTTTGCTTTATTTCTTAGGCAGGGCCTTGCTATAAAGCACAGGCTGGATTCATGTTCTGCTTTAGCCCTCCAGAGCTGTGGGGTTAGTGACCTGTGGCCCCATACACAGACCACAGACTGTGGGTCTAATTAACACCGAGTGAGAGTCCCACCTTCTCTCCAGCCAGCCTCCACTGTGCAGGTGTGGGTGGGAGGTGACAAATGGCCTCCGCAGATGAAAGCCCACAGATCAGAGCCTCATAAATGAGGTGTCTCATCCCTTAAAGAGGGGATTAATTTTTTGCTGTTGTCTTTGAGCTGGCGCACTCAATAAATGGTTTGTGGTAAGGCGGAACACGCAGGTGCCAAGTGAAGCCATAAACCTCCCTGAGCTGGATGTTTGGCCCCAGTCTGAACTTGCTGCAAGGTTGGGGGGGGGGCATGGGAGCTTGGTGATACCGTGGGGTTGTGTGAGAACTCTGCAAGGGTGCCTCCCAAGTATGGGCTACATTGGAGAGGCCTGTGTTCTGTCATGCTCCTGCCTCAGGAAAGGCCAGGCACTGCTTGCTATTTAGTGTCAGTTTGATGGCTGCGCCCTGGAAAGCAATCTGTTCTCTCCTCCTGCTGCTTGCTACCTCCTCCCAAAAGCCTGCTGTGCAATCTTGCTAGCCTTTGTCACCTGTAAGCCCAGAATTGTTGATTCGCCCGCCCTCTTCCAACAAAGTTTTTCCTATACCAGAAGAAGGGGTCCTATATGCCTTTTGCTCTCCATCCTTGTGGGATGGACAAGTGGACAGTGCAGGTTTGTTGAGGGGATAGTCCCCTGGGGTCCCTTGGCCCCCTATCAGACTTCAGACAGACTCACTTGGGTTCCTGTCTGTCCCTGCTGGAAGCTCAGTATCGTAGCGCTTCAGACAAGCACTAGTCCGTCCACTGCAGTTGTAACGGAGGGGCATGCCAGATCACAACCCTCATGGGCCACTGACCATGAGGGAACTAAAGCCCTCACTGTCTGTTCCTATTGCCTCAGAGCCCTGCAGAACTGGTGGGCTAAGAAAAAAAGAAATGTGTTTGTGGGGGGGCGGTCCCCAGGCCTGACTGCCCACATTCAAGTAGGAGGAGCCTTTGCCCAGGGACCCAAGCTCAGGCTGGGCATGAGAGCCAGTGACAGAAGCCACCCCGTGCCCTCATCCCGAAGGCTGTTCACAGTGTAACGTGATGATATCTGGGGACTCGTGGACCTGTTGTCTGGTCAGTTTTGGGAAGCATGCCTCCTAAGCCCAGCTGAGACTCTTGACAACATTTGTGCCTGAGCTGTCTGGGTGGGAGCTTCTCTGTCTTGGCAGCTACCCGGGCAGAGGCAGAGGTAGGGAGCCTGAAGAGGCAGTTGTCATGTGTTCTGGCTTCATTTCTGTTTCTGTGATTTAAAACAAACAAACAAACAAAAAAAACCTAACAAAAAGCAACTTAGGGGAGAAGAGGCTATCTGGCTATCTGTCACAGCAGAGAAGTCACAGTGGCAGGAGCGTAAAGCAGTGGGTCACATCACATCCGTGGTCAAGAACAGTGCGTTGCAAGCTGCTCGCTTGCCATCTCCTCCTTCATGAGGGCCCTGCCTCGCACATGGTTGCTGTCCACAGCGGGTGGGTCTTCCCAAACAAATTAACAATCAGAAGAATCTCTGCAGAAGTGCTCACAAGGCAGGCTTATCTAGACAATTCCTCAAGACTCTCTAAATCCGTGGTTCTCAGCCTTCCTAATGCTGCAAGCCTTTAATACAGTTCCTCATGTTGTGGTGACCCCCGGCCATAAAATTATTTCATTGCTGCTTTTTTATTTCATACCTGTCATTTTGCTAGTATTGTGAAAGGAAATGTAAAGGTCTGATATGTAAGATATCTGATAGGCGACCCCTGTGAAAAGGTCATTTAACCCCACGCCCTACCCCCAAATTGGGGGTCATGTCCCACAGATTGAGAACTGCTACTCTACGTGCTTCTGGGTTGAGTCAAGTTGCATTTAGAGATGACCCGTCAAGTTTTGACAGGGACATGCAAGCTACTGATTCTACAGTCTGAGCGTGAAATGTTGACTCTCAGTGGCCAGCTGCCACCTCCCAGAGCCACAGCTTCCTAGGACGTTTCAGAAAAAAATCTTCAAAGCTGAACCACTTCCTCTCTCCCTGAGGATTCCCAATGAGGGAGTCCTGGCTCAGGGATAAAGCTGAGCTCCAGGACCCTATGGCCTTAGCATTGGCAGGTCACATCCTAGCCAAGCCTCAGACCCTGCCTGCCTCACCATGCCACCTTGATAGCCAGAGCACAGCAGGAGGCAAAGATCACTTTGCTGAAAGTCATTGAGGCTGCCCTTGATAACTGATGTCCCACGTCCTCAGAGAAGCAGGCAGCCACCATCTCCCACAGTGGGCCTGCGTATCCTGGACAAGTGCTGTACCAATGAGCTGCTTCCACAGCCCCCGGCCCCATTCCTATGGGACATCCACAAGGGGCAACTGTGATTGAGGAGCAGGGTGAGAGCATACCAGGCGTGTTCAACTTTCTGAGATTGTAAGCAAGATACAGACATCTACAGAGTCCATACTTAAGAACGGCAAAATCTAGGTAAAAGTTAATGAAAGGTTTTTACTGATTGAAAATACAAACTCACGGGGGCTGCAGAAATGGCTGTCGTCTTAGAGGGCACCCAGGTTTGGTTCCTAGCGCCTACACGGATGCTCACAACCATTTGCAACACCAGTTCCTCGGCATCTGATGCCCTCTTCCAACCTCCGCAGATGTTGCATGCACACAATACAGGCAGAACACACTCACACACACAAATCAGGAGGTTCAGGGAGTCTGCTGTGCGGGTGTGTCTCCTGGTAGTGTCAGATGCTCCACGCAGAGCTGAGCAAGGACAACAGTCGATGAAGTGGCTGGGAAGGGGGGGTCCACAGGCTTCACCGCAACACTGCACAGACAACTACAGGCAACTACGGAATGCTAGAGAAATAATATTCTCCGGGGAGGAGCACACTGATTGTTTTTTATAGTTTCTGCCCCCCCCAAATAAAAGAAATATGTTTTTATTGAAAATAATCTTGCAATTTTTTTTTTTTTTTTTTGAGACAAGGTTTCTCTGTGTAACAGCTCTGGCTGTCCTGGACTCACTTTGTAGACCAGTATGGCCTTGAACTCACAGATCCGCTTGCCTCTGCCTCCAGAGTTCTGGCATTAAAGGCATGCACCACTGTGCCTGGCTGAAAATAATCTTTTTATACAATATATTCTTTTGTTTGTTTGTTTGTTGAGACAAGAGCTTTCTACAGAGCCCTGGCTGTCCTCGAACTCATTATGCAGACCAGCCTGACCCAGAACTCAGAGAAACTCATCTGTCTCCTGAGTGCCAAATGCAATAATAATACTAATAGTATTATTAGTATTTCCCCTCCCCCAACTGTCCCCAGATTCTCCCATCCACCCAAATCCACAGCCCTTCTAGCTCTCTTATTATAAAGCAAACAGGCATCTAGGAAAAAAAAAAATTTTTTTTTTTTTTTTGGTTTTTCGAGACAGGGTCTCTCTGTGTAGCCTTGGCTGTCCTGGACTCACTTTGTAGACCAGGCTGGCCTCGAACTCACAGTGATCAGCCTGCCTCTGCCTCCCAAGTGCTGGGATTAAAGGTGTGTGCCGTCACTTCCTGGCTAGGAAAATATTTTTTAAAAGAAGTTTATTAGAAGAATTGTTAATGCCATAGACAGGCAGACAGACAACAGAATGGCAAAGACTCTGAGGAAAATTCAGGCCCCAGCACCTGACACAGCAGGCACGGTGGAGACTCCAGGAGGAATCAGGCCTATGAGGAGAGAGTGGGTTCTCTCTTCGCAGCTCTCTGAACAAGGGGGTGGTTTCACGGCAAGAGCCTGCAGGGGTGTGTGCCCACTGAGGTCTTTTGATGAGTCCAGCCTACTGACTTCCCCCAAGTGAGAAACCACGCACCCTGTAAGATGGAGCGCCTGCCATGGGCAGGTATCATGGCCTGGGCCTCAACCTCGCCTGGAGTCTGCTGCTCACCAGGAATGAGATTACTGGGGTTGTTTTCCCTGACGACCTTGACTTAATTCCACTACCTCAGCAGAAAGGTCACCCTTGCTGGTTCAAGGCCTATGAGTACCCATTTCTGAGGTTGTTATTTTGAGTGTTTCTCTTGTTTGGGGTTTTTTTGGGTTGTTTGTTTGTGATGGCCTTGAACTTGTCTACCTTGAACTTTCCTACCTTGGTCTTTTAGTAGCTGAGATTTGGGTCCAGGCTAAAATACTCATCTAGGAGATACTTTTCAACCCATAGCAAGCTGTAATCCAAAAGGAAGTGGCCCTGGCACCAGCCAGCTACCCCAGAGGCCAGGCGTGACCCTGGGAAATGGATAGGACTATACCTCAACTCCTATTCTTGAACAGCTGGGAACATCAGGCAGATGTGTGTAGGTCCTAGAAGAGCTCAGGCTGCCAACCAGTCTCTACACAGCCCCGGATGCTCCCACCAGACAGAGATGGCATCTGAGGGTAGGGAAGTGGTCAGGAGGACAAGAAGGGACAGTCTGTGAAGCAAAGTCTTTCTGCCTAGGGCAGGGAAGTCCAAGGAGTAAACGAGGGGTGCTCCAAGCATCTGGCACGCATACACATTTGGGGGGGGGCGCGGGGACACCACTCAGGGAGGTAGCAACCACACGGGAAAGATGGATTGGGCTCTCAGGCAGGAAAAGGTATCTGCCTATGGGACACCACTTGCCAGGACACCTCCCTCCACCTCCCTCCCCCACAAGGAAGGTATAGTGACTGAGGAACCAGGCTAGTGCAGAGGAGCGAGCCTCCTAACATCCATCCTGTCCATGGCCCTCAGTCTTCCAGAGCATTCTGTGAAGCCAATAAAGAGACAGACATGTCCAGTGTGAGGCGCTGTTCTGTGTGAGCTAGTGACAGGTTCGGTTTCATTGTGGTGCAGGGGCTGACGACAAGTCAGCTGTGGTTTGGGATGCCAGTTAAGCAGCCACAGTACTCCCTAGCGGAGATGTCTGCGAAAAGCATCACAGGGGAGGGGGCTTCAGTCTAAAGTCAGCTGTTCGTGAGCTTCCCTGAGAAGGTGGTTTCCTTTTTCCAAATGTGTCTCTGTGTGTCCTTGAGACAGGATACACATGCTAATGCCGGAAGGTACTCTTCAGCCAAGATCAAGGGCAGCTGCTTGTGCGGTGACGGTGAAAGGAGAACCTGAGGTATGCAGAGAAGAAAGCTGACTCACGCCTGTGATGCTGGCACTTCGAAGGCTAAGGCAGGATTGGAGGCTAGCCTGGGCTATGTAGCATGGGTTTTTTTTGTTTGTTTTTTGTTTTGTTTTGTTTTGTTTTGTCTCAAGCCCCACCCTGCACCAGGGCTATCTGCAATAGGAAAAATATAACATGGCTTAGTTCTCTCTGAGCACAGACTTAAGCTCACTGCCCAACAGACTGTAGGGTCAGTACTGATGATGAGCTGCAAGGCTAAGAAGGCACAGTGTGAGTGAGGCCCAACACTGCCTAAATGGGTCTGACAAGGTTCTCACTGAAGGCCACATGGGAAAGATGGACAACCAAGGTGACCAGATGTTTCCAGGGTTGGGGTCAGATACTGGAAGGCCAAGCTGTCGGGCTGGACCAATCTTACTGTGCGAGTTCAGTTCGAGTGGCAGCTGGGCTGGATGGAGAAGTGCCTGAGAGGTTAGCAGGCCTGGTGTGTCCCTGTGCCCCCTCCCAGGCACAGTTCATTGGTTTCTCATCATTGCCAAGGAGGGCTAACCACACTTGGAAGATCTGTCCTGAATGTGACTGGTACCATCTCTGGGGCCCAAATGGAATAAAAAGGAAAGGGAAAGCCAGCCAAGAACAGCAACAACAACAACAACAACAACAACAACACACACACACACACACACACACACACACACACACACACACACACACACACACACACACACACACACCCCGCTTCTTGGTCAACCTGAAGTGCATTGCTCTGAGCCACCATTCCCTCTGAAGAGGTTTCAGAGGGTAAGAGTTTTAGTAACTGGGATAGAAGCCACTTGTGTGTTGTTTGGGCAAAGACTGTGATTGTTTTCTGCCCTTGTCCTGTGAACTTGCCTGAGGCTAACTTCTAAAGTAATGGACTAATTTCTTTGGAAGAGAAAATTTCAAAACAGCGTGATATTGAATCTGTAATGTGGTTGTTACTATAACACTTATGAAAGTCTATGATTAAAAAAAACCAAATTGGGCAAAATGAAACACAAAGAGCAGACGAGAAAGAGCATCTGGAGGCTTGATGTCACAGCCATGGCTTGTGCTGGAAGAGAGATTGCAATTGTTAAGAATATTAGCACCAAGCCGGGCGTGGTGGCACACGCCTGTAATCCCAGAACTCAGGAGGTAGAGGCAGGTAGATCGCTGTGAGTTCGAGGCCAGCCTAGTCTACAAAGTGAGTCTAGGATGGCCAAGGCTACACAGAGAAACCCTGTCTCAGAAAAAAAAAAAAAAAAGAATATTAGCACCATTATGGAGAGGCCTGCTCTATGTGGAACAAAGGGAAGGGTGCCCTCAGGACAAGACCCCACACAACTAAGCTTCCAGCGTTTTCAGCTCAAAAACACCTGAGCTCCACATACCACACGTACTGGCTTTAAAACTGTGAGCCAGATAAACTCTTCCTCCTTTACACTGTTCTGCTCATAGTGATGAGAAACCAATGAACTGTGCTTAGGAGAGGGCGCAGGTGTCTGGGCAAGCAAATACCCTCCATCCCACCTTGGTACACATAGAACTAAATATACAAGATTGTGCCCAGAACACTCAGAGGTGGCAAGACATCAGGGCCAGCAGTGGCATATGGACCCACACTCTTAAGATCAGACCTGGGGAAAGCCTAGACTACCCAACTGCTGCACAAGGCAACAAAGCATACATCCAAGGACCTACAGGGGACTGACCCAGCCCAGCTGACAGATAGATGCTTGTTCAGGACTGCACAGAGTTGGGGAGCCCCAGTATGAGGGGCAGGAAACAGGAGGGTCTGGTTCTATTTTGTGAGATTTATTATATTTTATTGTGGGGTGTGTGTGTGTGTGTGTGTGTGTGTGTGTGTGTGTGTGTGTGTGTATGCTTGTGTGCATGTGTGCAGTGTGCAGAGTGAGAGTGTATGTGTCCATGTGAGTGGAAGCCAGAGGCATTGGGTCCTCTAGAGCTGGAGTTGCAAGTAGCCGTGAGCCACTTGATGTAGATCCTGGCAGGCAACCCCAGGTCCTCTAGAACAGCATGCCCTCTTCTCTGTTCAGCCATCTCTGGGCCCTAGAGTCTCATGCATAAGGAAGGCCCACAGAATAAGGTTTGGGCATCTGGGTGGGAGACAATGGTGCTATGACCAAAAGGAAAAGTTTCCTCTTTGTCTCCATTTCCTGGAATGGAGCCAACACCTTAGGAATTTTTCTACTTCATATGTTTATAAGATTTGGGGGGCCTCCATAGCTTCAAGGGCTGTTGCCAGAAAAGCAGAAGGTTGGGAATCTCCTACCCACCAAGTGCGTAGAGGTGGCATCAATCATGCCTAGCCTGTGATTTAGCCAGGGTATCTAGGCCAGCCTAAATGATGGCAGAGATTTATTTAATTAGAAGTCACACCATAGAACCTGGAAAATACAATGAACTATAGTGTGTATGGGGGTGGGGGTGGGGAGAGACTCATAAGAAGTAGGGACAGGTACACAGTTTTCAAAGTAATAACCTTTGGCATCGAGAATCTATGAAGTGCCGTCTGCTCAGGGCGAGGTGTGCCGTCGCTGGGCATACTGCCTCACTGAACTGTGCAAGGCCGCAGTACTAGGAGGCTGGCTGCAGTAGCTCTTGTCACCAGGAACAAGTAAGTGAGGACTCCCCCCATGCCCTCCCAGGTTTAGCATTTGCTGCGAGGTTTTGCACAAGTGACTCTCCATTTGGAGCTAGACCATTCTCATGGCCCATAGAAGGAGCTCTGAAGCAAGGCCGGGGAAGCTTCCGGGTAGATGGTCCCCAGTGGGGGATGTGGAAGCCCTGGGCTTGATCTTGGTCATCTCCACGTGCTTTTCCTGCTCATCACATGGAGAATGCTGTCTCGAGTCTTGTGAAGAAAGCTGCTGGGGAGTTTGCAGGCTGAAACGGGGGCTGTGGGAGCCTATAGGCCCAGGCCCTCTGCCTGGAGGGCCTTGTAAACTCCGCCGCGGGTGGCAGAGCAGTGCGGACTCAGCTGGTGTCACCAGCGTGGGAAACCAGGAGCTCTTGGGGACACAGACTTGGTATCAGCAAATTCAGTAGCATGGCAGGTGCCATGCCCAGGGGTCCTGTGTCCTCCTGGCTTGTTATTGCAGCACTCTGGAGGGGTTAACAGTCACTTACCTGCTCTGAGGAGGAAGCTGAGGCCCAGAGACCAGGACCCTCAGCTTGGTCCTGGGACTCTGAAGCAGTCACTACCAGGAGGGCACATGGGGCAGCTTGGCATCAGGACACACCTCAGTATATCCAAGTGCCCATGTGAGCAAAGGCCGAGGTCCCACGGGATCCATGGATAGAGGCCTGGCCAGGGGCCTAGGACATGTAAATGTGAAATACTGTAGGTGATATTAGTGGCCAGATTACAGGCGCAGACATGCACAGTCAGTGGCTTCAGGAGCAGGTTCTGTCCTTTCTCCGGTAGAGAGAGGTCAGCTGCCAGGTGTGGTGATGTAGACCTTTAATCCCAGCACTCAGGAGGCAGAGGCAGGTGGATCTTTGTGAGTTCGAGGCCAACCTGGTCTACAAAGTGAGTCCAGGACAGCCAGGACTACACAGATAAACCCTGTCTAAACATAAAAAAAAAAAAAAAAAAAAGGCCAGCTGAGGGGTGCTCATGAGGGACTCGGATATGAGGTACAGGCATTCCTCCTAGGCCTGCCAGCTTCTTTCTGACTGGCTCTTACACTGGGTTCTTACCTTTCCTCTACCATCCAGCCACAGGCTTTCAAAACAGCCAGGCTGGTGCAGAGCTCCGGCTCCTGGGGCTGAGGCATCACAGGGTGCTTCTGGGTTGGTCCAGAGACTTTTAGGCAGAGGCTCTACCAGGTGCTCAGGGAGAACACCTGGTGTCAGGTCCAGGACCACCAAGTGCCCTGGTGACATTTGAGATCTCTCTTCCATGGTGGCACTGAGACAGGGACTCCAGGTGGCTGGCAGGGGCCCTCTATTTCCCATCAACAGAAGGCCACATCGTCACAGAGGTGGGATGAAGACACAGCCTAAGAAGATGTTGTTCACTCCCAGGGGAGACTCTGTGTGGATTCCAGTTGGTTGTGCCCATGGCAGGCCATCAGAACTCAGGGGTGACACCTGACTTGGGCACATTCAGACTTCAGTTACAAGAACAAGGCTCCCTGCTCTTCAGCCCATCCCACCATTGGCTCACTACTGGGTTCCTGACCCAGGTTTGCTAGACTCAGGCCAGACAGCGGGAGAGCATGGAGTGGCCTTGCTCCCGGCAGTGTCCCAATGTCCAGCTGTGGAACCAGCCTCATGAATGGAAGTCTCTCACCTGCCCTCCCATCATGAAGCCCACAGAGAAGGTGTTTCATTACAGGACCTCTAGTTAACTTGGGAGATGGTGCCAGTAAGTGCTTCCTTTGCAAGTATGGGAACCTGAATCCAGCCTTCAGTGCCCGCATCTATAGCTGGGCCCCGAGATGCAGGCTTATAATCCCAGTGCAGCAAAGGGAGAGACAGGGGGTGGGATCCCTGGGGTTCGCTAGCCAGCCTAGTCTAGTTGGTGAGTTCCAAGGGACACCATCAACAAGACCTCTGGCCTACACACATATACACACTTTACTTACAGCCCAGCCCGCCTCCTTCCCCCACCACCCTGCACTCTGGCATGCAAGTGCATACACACACGCGCGTACACACGGTTGTGGGGAGGTCAGTCTATGCTGTAACTCTGTGAGAGATCTGCATCTGCCTCTCACAGTTTCTGAATCACACAGATGTCTCTACTAAAACACCAAGATGGCTGTAAACTTGGGGAATCTGAGGACTAGTGTCCAGTGGGTCCCTGGTAGCTCCTCCTTCAGTCATCTCCTAGATGCAAGCATCTGTTAACCATGGCTCTAGAATCTTGGTCCTTGGGGCTCCAAGAGAGGGAAAGGGGTTGAGCCCGCTGTACCCAGCCCTCCAGCCCTCCAGCCCCATCAATTACTCCCCTTCCAGCTATATGTATGACAGTACCTAGGGGTCCAGATCATGCCATGCCTGTATCGTCAGTCAAGGGCTTCCGTGCTGTGGCCTGAGCTGCCACCACCATGAAGGCCCCATCAGGCCCCAGCACCAGGAGCTCCCAGAGACACCAAGTGCAGGAATGGGCCTGGGATCAGGATTTGGGACTATGTCCAACTTGATTCAGATGAGCTTGGGGCTCCGGACACCATGTGCCCTTGGGTTCTCAGGAAGGGGTGGTTCAGCTCCCGAGGACAGCACTGGACCCTGTGGTAACAGCTCCTGGGCTATGCAGCTGCTGCAGAGCCAGCCTCCAGCCTCCAGAGCCAGTCTGCATGCTGACGCAACTCGGGTTTATTTTAGACCAAAGCCTCCCGCTCAGTCCAACACACTTGAACTTTAATAAAGCAAAGAATGACAAGCCCAGCCTGCCTTCACAGGCATTTCCAACACAGGCGAGGCTTGACCTGTATCAGGCAGAGGCTGGGAGCAGGGCCTCGGGGCCAGTGCCTCCAGCAGACAAGAATGGCCTTGGCCGGAAGAGAAGCTTGGACTGGGATCAGTGGCCGGGACAAGCAGGACAGGCCCTATCTAGTGGCGTGGGTCTGGTACTAGAGGCATCTGTGTGCCCACCTGCAGGGGGTGAGCTGTGTTGGCATTCTGGTCTACCCACATCCTTGGATCCCAGGCCAGTGTCTCTGTCCTCTCGCGGTTTACCTGAGCCTGGCTGTCTGCTTGTACTTGCCACACTCCCTAAACAGCTTGGGATTCCCCCAAAGCCTGGCTGCAGGCTAACCTGAGCTCCCTCGCTCATTGCCGTCTTTCTCAAGAGTTCCTCTCTCAAAGGCAGGGCCACACATCACATGTCTCCTCGCTCCATCCTTAAAGTCAACTAACAAACATGAGATGTGCCACAGAGAGAAGGATGGGCGCATGGGAGACAAAGGCAGGGAGGCGATGAACAGGCAGGTGATGGATGGTTGGCGAGGAGCAAGAGAGGGATGGCAGGTGGCAGAGGGCGGAGTGTCAGGTCCAGGGCCCCATGCATGGCAACAGCCAAAGACTGTATGCATACATACACACACATGCATACATACACACATGCATGCACATACATACACGTACATGCACACACATACACACACACGCGCGCACACACACACACACACACACACACACACACACACACACACACACACATTCTGTGCTCTTAGAAATACCCTAGGGTCAGCTGGACACTGAGCTGCAAGTGACAGTGAGTTACAGGAAGGGATGGCATGCCAGAGCAGAGTCACCAATTTGTGACCTTCCAGTGGTCTCTAGGTCTCAATGATTCCGGAAGGCCACCCGGCTGGAAGGAGAACCCAGACTGTGGGGCGGTTGCTGGGCTAGGCCCTGCACAGCTCAGCTATGAAGTTGTGTCTTAGACAGGGATTAAAGAAACCAACCTAATGGGAGGGGAAGGAGTGTGCATGTGTACGCGCACGCACGCGTGCATATGTGTGTGTAGACTTATTAGGCTACCTTACAGGCTGTGGTCACAGTAGTCCAACAATGACTGAGAATCTGGTAGAGATGTTCAGTTCCTTGAGGCTGGATGTCAGCAGTCCAGTCTGAAGAGCTGCTGGTCTTCAGTCTTTGTTGGACTCTGGAAGAAGTAGGTTCTGATATCAGTGCAGGATCGCTGCAGCTGCAGGCCGGATGAACTTGCCAGCAAGAGTGAGGGCAAACAGGCAAAAAGCAAAGTTTCCTTCTTCTGTGTCCAGAAGGTGCCACCCAGATTTACAGTAGGTCTTCCTGCCTCAGTGAGATCTTTATGCAAGTAAGAAAAGCCACCCCTCTCCGCAAGCATGCCAGCAGCTGAGCACAGCATGCAGGACCAAGAGCAAGGTACACACACACACACACACACACACACACACACACACACACACACACACACACACACACACACACACACTCGTGTATACACAGTGAACAGCCAGCATGACCATACAGGATGGCCCTAACTGGCAACAGCCGAAAGTACACTGACAGCACACAGGATAGGAGCTGTGCCTTGTGGGGCTGACAGGCTTCTGAAAGCACCTGTTACCGTATAAATTTGCATTCAGCGAGCCCTGGTTTTTACAGATGGCTGAAGCATCTGGAGAGGTTTCATTGCCCTTCTGGACAGTTAAGTCAGAAGGATGGGACCCAGGCCATCTCGCAAGCTCTGTGCAGGCAGAGATGGCTCAGCAGTTCAGTGGTTTTTCCTCCCAGTCTTTGCTCTGCATAAAATATAAAAAGCCACTGGAGTAGTTGCCACTGCCTGTTTATAGACTAACACCACCGCTGACCATGACACCACCTGTACAGTGGGCCAGCCTGAGGTCTTGTGTGGTGGAGCTAACCAGACCTCTCCAAGGGCTGTGAAGGCACCGTGGCAGACATAGTGTGGCTCTAGGAACATTTGGCAGGCTAGTGGCCATCGGGTGTGAGCCAACTGCTTGCTCTTTGCCAATCACAAGGTCACAGCTGCGCACCAGCTGCTGAGGCCTGTGGTCACTTTCTCTAGTAAACACACATCATCAGGGGCAGTGGCCACTGTTGTCTTGAGTTTCGGATAATCCTCCTCTCTCTCTGAAATCCTTAGCATCCTCCAACTGGGTTGGTAGACTAGGAGTGGCCATCACAGCTGCCCTTCTGCATGATGCGTCTGTGTCTGCCCTTGTACTTGCCCCAGGCTGCAGAACTTCCTCTGTCCTACTCTCCAGGCAGAAATTGGATGATCCACATCTTCTATGCTACCAGCAACCCCTTGTCTGCAGAGTGGGGACAGCTGCTGCGTCAGTCCTACTGTGCCTAATGACACAGTCCCATGAAATCCTGCTAGCTGACTGCTTGTCAGATCAACACTGCCACTGACCATAATGTCATCCATGCAGTGGGCCAGCGTGAGGCCAGTACAGTGGGGCTGATCAGGAAGTACCACTCCACCTCCACCAAGGGCTGTAAATGCACAACAGCAGATGTGAGCTGACTCTGGAGACAGCTGGGCAGGCTGCTGTTGACAGCCACATTGTAGGTCCTCATCTCACACTGACTCTATGTTGAGGGCCTAGTCAGGTCCCGTGTCATTCTACCTGTCCAGCCAGCCATACCTGGAGCCTTGAACCCGGCACTCAGTGGCCTTGCTGAATGGGTAGGATGGGAAGGGCTCAGCTTTGGCCAATGAGGGGATGAAGGATGCTATAGAGTGAGTGACAGCACTCTGGCTGTATAATATTATTCTTTTTTTTTTCTTCTTCTTTTGGTTTTTTGAGACAGGGTTTCTCTGTGTAGCCTTGGCTATCCTGGACTCACTTTGTAGACCAGGTTGGCCTCGAACTCACAGCGATCTGCCTACCGCTGCCTCCCAAGTGCTGCGATTAAAGGCATGTGCCACCACGCCCAGCAATATTATTCTTATTAGACATGTGTCTACTGCTTTGAACTGAGATGTCATATATCTCCACCCGGAGAAGAGACAAGGCCCCTCAGGGTCCCATCAATACACAGCTCGTCCCCAGCCAATCATCTCAGTCACTGTCAGAGGACATGTGAAGGCTTTGGCACAGGGGAGGGTGCAGACCAGTGGGAGGAAGGGATAACTAAGGATGAGCCAGGCCTGATGGGTCAGGCAGGCCTGTCATCCCAGCTACCCAAGAGACTTAGGCAAGAGGATTGCAAGTTCAAGGCTGGCCTGGACTCTGAAGTACGATCAAGGATAGCCAAGGTAACTTAGCAAGACCTTATCTCAAAATAAAAGGGAAAAAGGCTGCTAGGATGTATAGCTCTTGCCTAACTGGTGCAGGGCCCTGAGTGCCATCCCCAGTGCCACAACAATAATAAAACAATGACAACGATGACGATGAAGATGACAATGAAGCAATAATAGCAACCAGGGATGCAGGCAGCTCAGGTCTGACAAGGCAGCCATCCCTCCAGCACTCTTGACATCATGTGGGAAAAGCTTCTTAAAGCCGTACTGGAGGGAGGCATTAGGTGAAGATGGATGGCCACAGCCCCCAGCAGCACATGGTTGCTAAGAGAGGAGCTCTTGCCCTGGGGGCATCTTGGACCATTGGAAACAGTTGTTGATGGGCCCCTGGCTTGCTGGCAGAAGTACCTGAGCCTGCCCCGCCCCCATTGCAGCGAGCAGGGGAGAGCTTCCCTCAGCTCCTACAATCTTTGCGCTTTCCATGGTGGCTGAGGGTCTAACACCCACTCTGAGTGGGTGACAGAGCAAGCAGGGGGCAGCTTTTAGAGAACATTTGTGAGCACCCTATACTCAGCCATCCTCTGAGGCTGGGCTGTCCAGGGCCCAGGGCTGAGAAAACAGCCTGAGCATCATGAGCAGGCTTGGAGGGTCTTGGGGACCTTAGTGGGGTATGAGGTGTTGTACGAAGGCTCTCAGAGAGATTTCAGGTCAATAGAAGGAATAAACCAGAAGGGTGTTGTGGGGGGAGGGATAGGAGGCAGGGGGAGGCTAAGCATGTTCAACTGATTTCACAACTCCACAGTGGCTAGAGAGGGTAGCGACCCCTGGGCCACCACTCCCCAGAGGACTGCCCAGCTAGTGCCTTCTTGTACCTATGAAATCCTGTCCTCTCTGCATTTTTCCAGGAATAAATGATTTGTGGAGGGGGTCAGTGAGAAATATGGTAAAAGCTGATGACTTAAAGCCATGTACCCAGAAGGGAAGCCATCTTTAAGGAGGCCTGAAGTGCAGAAACAGATGGCCTGCACTCAACTCTGGAAGCCACATGGTGAATGGATTAAGCATTTCCAGGAAGCCAGATGCTGGGTCACTCCATGAAGCATGTGGAGAAAGACTACCAGGTGGGCTGAAAGTTGGCTTTGCAGCCTAGGTCCCCACATATTGCAAGGGGATGGCCTGGTGCCTAGAACCTGAGGGCTGATGGGAAAACAGACTAGAAGCAGTAGCATCAACATGCTCACCTAGACCAGTATGCCACATCTGCACAGCTTGGTCCTAGGGATGAGGAAATGGTAGACACCAAAGAAACAGTAGATACATACAGAAGAGTTTGGGTCCAATGGGCTGTGCTTGCTACTATACAGCCCAGAAAGTCAGTATGGTTAGTACATACAGCACAGGAAGGAAGGGTTAGCCAGTCTTGGTGGGAGGTCTCTATAGGTGAGAACATGCTGCATTGCTGGTTTTGCACACACTGTCAACATCTGTACACAGACCTGAGGAAGTCATTGCCATTTCTTGAGCCTGACCCAGGGAAGGCTCTTCCATTCCCACAGGCCTGAGGCATCGGCATCCTTGACATGGCTGCTCTCATGTCAACAGTGCATATCCACTGAGGACCTCAGCCAGCCGTTCTCCACAACAATGCGAATCAGGGAGGAAGCAAGAGGGTGAGGGATGAGGGATGAGGAAACTAGATATGCACTGTTCCTTACAGTGGCAGGTCACTTTGGCTGTCTGTGACTCAGTAGATACATACAGAAGGACTCAAGTGTGCACAGGTGTATCTCGGGACAGGCTGTGCCACTGACTCCTGGTGTATTGTGATGTGGGAAAGGCAAGAAGGGTGTAGCCAGCCTCTGCCGCCCTCATCCCAGGTGGGGAGGGAGTGCACAGGTGTTAATGCACAAACACTTGCATCTCTCTCTCTCTCTTTCTCTCTCTCTCTCTCTCTCTCTCTCTCTCTCTCTCTCTCTCTCTCTCTCTCATCATTTTGTGTTGTGGCTTTTGTTGTTGTGAGGTGAAGTCTTGCTATGTAGCCCCACCTGACCTGGAACTCATCTAGACCGTGTTGGCCACAAACTCACAAGAGATCCACCTGCCTCTGCTTGCCAAGTGCTGGGATTAAAGGTGTGTACCACGGTGTCTAGCTTTTGTTGTTGTTGTTGTTGTTGTTGTTGTTGTTGTTGTTGTTGTTGTTTAAAGACAGGGTCTTCAGTAGCCCAGGCTGGCCTGAAATTTGCTACATTGCAGAGGATGACGTTGAACCCCTGATCCTCCTGCCTCCTCAAGTCCTGGGATGGTGGGTGGGTATTGCCATGTCTGGTATATGAAGCGATGAGGATCAGACCTAGGGCACCATGTACGCTATAGGCAAGTTTGCTCCCAACTAAGCTGCGTCACCAGATCTCCTTTCTCCTTCTTAAACAAAAGGAACTCCCAGAGGGAGGTGTTCCATTCTGATGTTGCCAGGGGTGGAGATGCTGTAAGCCAAGAGCATCAGCTGTTCAAGGGCATCCTTGGACACATAGCAAGTTTGAGGCCAGCCTGAGCTACATGAGACCTTGTCTAAAAAGAAGAGAGAAAGAGAGGGAGATGGAAGGGTGTGTGTGTGTGCAGCTTTAATGATTTATTAACCTGTTAGAAGGTTCCTGAGTCAATAGACAGACACTGGGTGGAAATTAAAGGCTAGCACTCCGTGGCCTTGGTGAATGATCACGTGTGCATACTAGCTCGCGAATTGTGAGAAAACAACACGCTCCTGCAAAACTCGGGAACAGGGGAGGCGGTGGGAGCACGTGGCAACGCCCTCAGCTGTCTCCGCTGTGTTTCTAGCAGTCTAAAGCTAGTCGGAAGCGGAAGATGTGTTTACAAGGGACAGTGAGTGCAAGTGTAGTCGATGCTTTAAAAAAAAAAAAAAAAAATCTCCCTGAGTTCATTATGATGTTTGCTAAAGAAACAATCTCTGGAAGGAACCAGATCGTGAACTGAAAGCAATGAATGAAAAGCCCTGCAGTGTTACTCTCCTCTCCTCTTTGCAAGGTCCCAGACGGGTTAGAGTTAAGAAGTGCTCATGTTCCCCGCAACACCCCCTCTCAGTTTTCATTTATGTGTCTGTGTGTTTTCACACATGTGGTTGGGTGCCTTTGGAAGCCAGAGGAGGGCACTGGAGCCCATGGAACTATAGGTGCAGGCACTCGTGAGCCACCTCACGTGGGTGCTAGGAATCGAACCCTTGTCCTCAATTCCTCAATGTGTAGTGCATACGTGCTCCCCTCCCCCCTCTGTGTAATTCTTGTAGATGCCAGAGAACAGCTTGCAGGAGTTGGACCTTCCGTTCCTACCATGTGAGTCCTGGGCTCCGAACTTAGGTCATCAGACCTAGCAGGCAAGCACCTTTATCCTGACACAGAGCCATCTTGCCATCCCAAAAAGTGTCTCTTTAAACACTGTTCCAAATGGGGCTGGAGAGACGGCTCCGTGGTTAAGGGTAAGATTACTTCCTGCTCTCATAGAAGACCCAGCTACAGTTCGAAAGCACCCACACCAGGTGGCTCACATCTGTCTCCAACTCCAGCGCTAGGGCATCTGGCCAGGTGTTCCAGCCTCCATGGGGCCTGTACTTGCATGCGCATAGCTCTACAGACACGCTATTTTGTAATTAGTTTTAATTCAGAGGAGGAAAAGTGAGGGCCAGAGAGATTGCTCAATGGGCAAAGGCATTTGCTGCCAAAACTGACCTGAGTCCGTGCCTGGAAAAGGTGGAGAACACCATCTCCTACAGGCTGTCCCCTGACCTTCACACACGTAATTTTAAAATCTAAATTTAAAACCTTGAGTGAAAAGTGCAAACCCCCACATTTCATCCCCATTTCTACTGGTTGTGACCTTTTTCTTTGGGGCAGCTGCCATGCTTGTGTCTCTCAGTTGTGATCTGTTACGTGACTGCTGGTGATGTGAGCTTTAGTAACTGACGTCCCTCCCCGTGCTGTACGTTCCGTGGGTTCTGAGATGTGTGTGATGACAACTGTCCCCCATTACACTACCAAACAGATGGTTTCATTTGGGCAGAAAGTCCACTGTGTTCCACCTGCTCTCCCACTTCCTAGCTTTCCACAGTGCTGATGGCCAATGCTGTCCCTGTGGCTTTCAATGGTGTCCTGAACTTGGATTCAGTGTGCAGCCTATCAACTAAGAGATACACAATTCAGAATCCCCCATTTTTTGTGGCTTGATAGCTCACTTTTTTTTTTTTCAGTCAATGAATAATGTTTTTATAGAGATACCACCGAGAATTTGTTCATCCACTGGCCTACCGAAGGACATCATAATTGCTTCTGAGTCTTAGCAATTAAGACTAACATTTCTTGAAATATCCATATTCACGTGTTTGTGTGGACCTGAGTGTTGAGCTACTTCCGGTAAATAACAAGAAACCGGATGGCTGAGTTATGCAACAAGGATATGTTTAGTTATGTAAGAAATTGCCAGACTGGGGGGCTGTGATTCCCCACCCCTAGCTGACGAGCCTCAGATAGTCAATGGCTTCTGGGGAGAAGGGGAGTCAGTTTTCCTTAAGGGTGTGACCCCTGGCAGGTTGATCACACACCAGTGGATAATGCCACATGTAGGCATGCATGGATAGCACAAATGGGACTCAATAGTTTATGAAAAACAAAATTTTGTTTTTTAAAAAGAGAGGACATGATGTTGGGAAAGGCTGGGAGGGATGCATCTGGGAGGAGACAGGAGAAGAGTGGAGGTGAGCATGACCAAATTACACCGGATAAACTTCCTGAAGAATTAATAAAACTATTACATTTTTTAAAACTTCTATGTTATCCCCACAGGGGCTGGACCATGTGCAGGAATGGGGCTTCTCAAGGCACAGGGTTTGCATGAGGTTGCTCTAACGGGTACATGAGGGCACCTCGTCCCATAAATCTGCAACTTCTTATCCCACGACATTGTTCACAAAGGACCCCATGTGCTTTTGTTTTTTGGTGCCTGTGAGGTGGCACTGTTTGGAGCGAATGAGTGTCCTGGTTTCCTTTGTCAACTTGACACGGCCTAAAGCTTTTTGAGAAGAGAGCCCCAACGGAGGGACTGCCTGGATCAGTGTCACCTGTGGGCATGTCTGTAAGGGGTTGTCTTGACTGTCTCTTGATATAGAAGGACCTTCACTATTGTGGGTGGCACTATGCCCTAGGCTTATGGTGCTGGCCTGTATAAGAAACCCAGCCTAGCCTTGGCCTGTGAGTGACCAGGCTAGAAAGCAGCATCCTCCATGGTTCTAGCCTCCAGTTTTCTGCCCTGGCTTCTCACAATGCTGGACTGTGACCTGGAAGTATAACCTGAATGACCCTGTGACCTGGAAGTATAACTCGAATGACCCCGTGACCTGGAAGTATAACCCAAATGACCCTGTGACCTGGAAGTATAACTCGAATGACCCTGTGACCTGGAAGTATAACCCAAATGACCCTTTCCTTTTCAAGTTGTTTTTGGCCAGGGTGTTTTATCACAGTAGAACTAGGAACTAGAGCAATGTGGAGTTTTTGAGGTTTGAGTTTTGGAGCCAAGCAGAAGATAGCAGGTTACCAGTTGGTGGACCTTGAGGATAACCACCCTGGTCTGCAGAGATGTAAGCCAGCAGTCTCATAGTCCTGCAAGCACACCTAGCCCCACCCCCCCCCACCCCCGCCACTCTGCCTTTTCTGCCGTGGGGCACTCCATCCCCTCAACTCATGAGCCAAAATAAGCCCTTCCTCCCTTGCCACGTCTTGTTGGCTGTTTGGCTAGGTACACATGGAGCCTGCCTTTGCGAACTGTGTGCCCTGTGCAGGTCTTTCTTAATGGTTACCTGAGCAGAGAGCTTGTCCATCTTTCATTCAATTGCTGAAGAGTACTTTGGTATTTTAAACGCCAACATTTATCTAATGTGTATTTTGTATAGATTTTCTTCCCCAGTCTATGGCACTTTTATTCTTTTTGTTGGTTTGTTTTGTTTGTTTAAAGATTTAGTTATTATTTATAATAATATGAGCCAGCAGGCCAGAAGAGGGCACCAGATCTCATTATAGATGGTTGGGAGCCCCCATGTGGTTCCTGGGAATTGAACTCAGGACCTTTAGAAGAACAGACAGTGCTCTTCACCTCTGAGCCATCTCTCCAGCCCCAACACTTTTATTCTTAACAGTGGGTCTTTCCTCATGCAAATCTTCTGCTTAATATAACCCACCATGCCCATGATTCCTTCCTAGATCCTGCTTTGGGTATTGCATTTAAAGACTCAAGGTCACCCTAGATTTTTTGCTAGCATTATCATCCAGGAGTGTTATAGCCAGGAGTGTTATATTTAGAACTGTGATCCATTTTGGGTTAATTTCTAAAGGTTTAAGGTCTGTGTGGATATTCACTTTCTGCATGTGGGTGTCCAATTGTTCATCAGGCTCTGTGGGAAAGCCTGTTCTTTCTCCAAGGCATTGCCAGAGATCCTTTGTCAAAAGATCAGTGGGCCAAACTATGGGGGTCTATTCTGGGCTTTCCGTTACACTCTGCTGACCTGATGGCAGTTCTCCCACTGGCACCCTGCTATCCTCAGTCCAGCTGCTGGATAGCATGTCTTGAAGCCCAGTCATCTCAGCTCCTGGCTTTGTCCTGCTCCTATGTCACATTTGTTTAATTTGATCTTTAACCTTTACATGTAAATTTTAAGTCAGTCTCCCAGTATCCACCAATGATGAGTCAGGCTAAAAGACCCTGTTAGAAGCCCCTCCTGCATATGCAATGCCTACAAGGAGTCCCAGGCATTTGGTGAAAGAATTAACACCAAAGACAAAGCTCAAAACAAACAAACCCCAGAATGGAGGGTGTGGCGAGATGGCTCAGTGGCAGAAGATGCTTGCCGTCAAGCTGCCGACCGTGAGTTCCATCCCTAAGATCCACAGCACTGAAGGAGAGAGCTGACTCCTACAAGTTGTCCACAGACCTCTCCACAAGGTGCACTGTGGCACACACCCCCCCCCAACAGAGACACTCACAAAATAAATAAAGTTAATAAAGAATTTTTTAAAAAAACATGCCTTGAAAACGATGGGAGGGGACGCTGTTCAGGGGAAAGACTGTTAAACAAATCTCGGATTCGTGTGCTCAGCGAGATCAAAGAAGATGCCGCCTCCTTGAAGTAAGAACAAAACGCCCTTCTGAAAGGGAACATTCAGAGAACAAAATAAGAGTTCTAGAAATTAAAAAAAAATACGATAGCAGATGTGAGTATTTTGATAGATGGACTGAAAGATGACAATGAGGAGAACCTCTGAGAACAGAAGAAGTGATGGGAGCCGGAGGGGAGTGGGGGAGAGGCAGCCAGGCCTACCCCACAAAGAGAAGGAGACGATAGTTGACAAATGACAGGAAAACTTTCAAATCTGAACACATAGAGTTTTTTTTGATGAACAAGAGACAGAAACAGACACACCAGACCCAACCGTGAAACTTGGGATATGGAAGAAAGGGACTCGGAGAAGGTCACACAGGAATAAAAGAGCAAGGTTGGCCTGGGGAGATGGCTCGGTCAGAGAAGCGCTGGCACAGGAAGCTAAGTCTGACCCCCAGAACCCATGTCAAAAACGCCCGAAGGAATGCTAAGCATTATTAACTCCCAGCAGTCCTCAGGCAGAGGCAGGCACGTCTCAGTGAGTTCGAGACCAACCAGGGCTACAAAGTGAGACCATGTCTAAAACAAAACAAAACAAAAAAGCTGAATGAGTTGGTGATTAGTTGGAATCCCGAAACTGAAAGACAGAGACAGGAAGATCTCTGGGACTCACTGACCAGCCAGTCTGGCCTACTTGGTGAGTCCCCTTCCCCCCGCAAAATAAGTGATCACTCCTAATGCATGACACCAGGTGTTGTCTGCTGGCCTCTGCAAGTGTACACACACACACACACACACACACACACACACACACACACACACACACACACACACACACGCATGCACATGCCAGCCTTCAGAATCCTGAAGATTCCTTGTCATCTCTATTGATTGGTGTAGCTGGCCTATCAGTTTGAGAAAGGGCTATGTGAAGGCTAATATTGTCAGCTTGGTCTGGAGTCACCCAGGAGACAAGCCTTTGGGCATATCTGGGCTTTACCCAGAGCAGGAAACCCAACTTGAGTGTGGTCAGCACCATCGCATGGGCTGGGGTCCCAGACTAAATCAAAAGAAGAAAGTGAGCTGAGTACCAGTGTTCCCCCCCACCCCATCTCTCTCTCTCTCTCTCTCTCTCTCTCTCTCTCTCTCTCTCTCTCTCTCTCTGTCTTTCTCTCTCTCTCTCTCTGTTTCCTGATGGCAGCTGCAGTGCCAGCAGCCGCCTCGTGCTTCTGCGGTCATGCCTTCCCTGTCATGGTGACTGTACCCCCGAGCCACAGCCAAGATGAACTCTTCCTCCCTTAAGCTGCTTCTGCCAGGCATTTGGTGTCGGCTCTAGAGGAAAAGATTAGTGTGCGGGTGGGGGCATCTCCCACTGTGTCTGCGGGTTGCTGAGCGCTGTCTGTATGTGTGCAGAAATTCACACCGGCAGAGTCTGCCATTAGACACATGTTCATCGCTGCCTTGAAACCTTCCCTTGTTACATCCCATAATGCTTTTTCTTTTGTTACAAGCTTTATTTTATTTCATGTGTGTGGTGTTTTGCATGCACATCTGTGCACAGCATGCATGCAGTGCCCATAGGAGCCAGAAGAGGGCATCAGATCCTCTGGAACTGAAGTTACAGATGGCTTAAGTTAACTTGTGGGTGCTGGAACCAAACCTGGGCCCTCTGCAAGAGCAGCGGTGCTTTTAGCTCTGAGCCATCTCTCCAGCCTGGTTAACAAAACTTTGAGGTAGAATTTGCATAGAATAAACCTTAACTTTTCAGAGTGTACAGCCCACTGGAGTTTAATTTCCAGCTGTGCAAACATTAGCACAATAAGATTGTAGAACTGGATGTTGCCCTAAGAGGCAATCTTCCACCCATGGTCCCTCTGCCCCCAGGGACCTCTGTACGTAGGCTTCTTGTGTATGCATCTGCTTTTAACATTCCTGAGCAGATACCTTGGTGTAGAGTTCCTGGGTCACATAGTAGCACACTGGACAGGTTCAGAACAGGTGCTTGCCGGAGGGGTTTTTTGTGGATATTGGTGCAGCCTCCACCCTTGCACCAACTTTTCCACTTACCTCTTAGTATTTTCATATTGAAAATACATGAACTGGCTGGAGATACAGCTTAGAGCTTAAAGGCACTTGCCGCTCTTCCAGAGGATCTGAGTTGGGTTTCCAGCACCCATGTCAACACTTGTCATCCCAGTTCCAGTAGCTGCAGGGCTCTCTTCCGTAATCTGTGGCCAGGACTTGCATGTGGTATACACACACACACACACACACACACACACACACACACACACACACACACACACACACACACACACACACACACACACACACACACACACACACACACCCTAATACACTCATAATGAAAAATAAGTCCTTTTTCAAAGAAAATCTAGGAGTGGCATTTTAGATGTGTCTTTTAAAATCCATTTTATGTCTGTGGTATTTTGTTTTTGAGACAGGCCTGGAACTCAGATCTGCCCGTCTCTGCTTCTGCGTGCTGGGATTAAAGGTGTACGTCACCATGCCTGGCTAGATCTGCTTGTCAATTGGAGTCTTATCCCGCTAACATTTAATGTCATTACTGACATTTAGTCTGGCTCGGTGGGTTTGCTTTCCACTTCTCTGCTCCTCTCATCTTGTGTCCCCTTTCTGCTATATTTTGACTTATCTGTCCTTGGAACTGTTTTAATTCGGCAACAGGTTTTAGCTGTCCCTTTCTACTCGGCCAGTAGTGCACTCCTCAGTGTTCAGGGCCTGCTTGGAGTTGGTAGTACAGATGTAGCATAAAAACTTTTATATTTTGTATTTCAGTGTTTTTGTGTCTGAGAGACACATCTGCCCTCCTTTCTGCAGATTGTCCTGCATCTAAGTCTGAGTGGATTATAGCCCCCACTGCTGTTAGTTTTGCCTCGGGGGGGACACAGAGCTCTGTGGACAGCAGGGACTCCATTCCTCAGTCAATCTTCATTCTCTGCTGATGCCTTCCAGTGTTGGGAACATTGTCCCCTGACTTCTGGCCTGTGGGATTTCCCTCTGCTCTGGTTTAATGTGTCCACATTGCCTTCGGCTTCCATGGGGCTGGCTGTCATGTGCCTGCCTGGGACTCGCTTTATAGTTGGACACTCACAGTATTGCTTCACTCGTATCCTCCACCAACCGGGGCACTTTTAGCGTTCTCCGTCTCTGTCTCTCTCTCTCTCTCTCTCTCTCTCTCTCTCTCTCTCTCTCTCTCTCTCTCTGTGTGTGTGTGTGTGTGTGTGTGTGTGTGTGTGTGTTTCTGACTTCTTTTTCTTCCACAATTCTAGTTTCCTCTCTTTCAGAACCCCACAGAACAGCACATTTACCTCTTCACTAAGCCATTGGCTGATGCCTCGTGCATCCTTAAGTCTCCGCTCATTTTTTTTTTTTAATCTCTCTGTCTTCTTCTGAGTCATTGCTCTGTCATTTCTATTCTGCTGTCAGGCCCACCCAGTGAGGCATTGTAAGAACTATGCTGACACCCCTGTGTGACAATTCTAATGCAGGCTCATCTGTCTTTCTCGAGCAGGTTTGAATTGTGCCCCAAATGTTGTGACAGTGCGGGTGTGGTGACTTTGGACTCTGTTATAGTTCCTGGACAAACACTCATGTTTTCCATGCAGCCATCCGCCAGCTCGACTAGACGTCTGCGTGGCTTGTGGTACCCACAGCTCACAGTTCCATCCAGGTTCTTTCAGCCCTGCCCGTAGTTTGCTCTGAGGCTCTGTCACACATACAGTTGCCCTGAGATCTGGAGAAAGTTTGCACAGAGGACACGCAGCTGCCCCTTCACCCCTTCCTGCTGAGGCTCCCCCTTGTTTTGGCACCCCTGGCTACCCTGAGCTCTGCCCTCTGGCTTCTCAAGCTGGAGCAACTGCAGTTTTCTGTCAGAGCTGCAGGGGACCCACACAGCACTGCTCCCAACTCCCATCCAAAGCCTTCCAGCCTCTGTTCGCACTCCAACACCACCTTCTCTGCTTTCATTCTGGTTTGGGTAGGGATTGTAGCTGTCCAGTCTTCATAGCTGTTACCCGAAGAAGAATTAGAACCAGGGGCTCACCATACCCTTCACCTTCAAGTTTTATACCCAGCTAAGCTACTGCCTAAGCTTGAAGGTCGAAAGTCAGTGTGTCAAAAATCATCTCCAAAGTGAACACACACACACACACACACACACACACACACACACACACACACACACACACACTGGGGTTTTAAAGCAAACAAACCACTCACATACCCATGAGATTCAAGTCATCCAACATGAGTGCCAGAAAGCAGCCATGGATGGTGGGATGGGGACCTCAGACTAGCCTGGAAACCACAGAGTCTCAGCTATGCAGTACCAATCAGAAGTCCTTAAGAGAGGCCGGGAGAATTCCAGCACGCAGGAAGCAGAGGCAGGAGGATCACCCAAAGTTCAAGGTTAGCCCAAGCCATATAGTGAGTTCCAGGCCAGGCAGGGCTGCATAATAAGACCAACAGGATGCCCTCAGAACACAGTTCTTAATGACAAAGTTAAAGCCTCATGAATCCAAAGATTGTGAAAAGAGGGGTTCTTGGAATTAGGGAAGCATTTGGATTTGAATTACTGTTAAGTATATAGAAAATTAAACCAATAAAAAAAAGCATTTTGCTCCAGAGGGGGAAAACACAGAGAAGATGACAAAGTAACCAAATTAGAGTGTATGGTTTAAGTATGGGTGGATTATCACACAGTGGAGAGGAATGGTGAATGTTGGTGTAGTTAAAATGTTGATGTAAATATATCCCGAGGGTCAGAGCTGGAAGCACAGCAGGAGGGCTGAAGAAAAAGAGGTACCCACGGCCGAAACTCCAGTCACCGGCTCCATAGTGGCTCTTTAGCAGATGAGAGTGGAAATGCAAGTTCACAATGGACAGTCAGGAGAGTCAACAACATGGGCAGAGTTTGCTAAAGGCGTTGGGCGAGAAGTGGGCACTGAGCAGGAAGCCTGCTCTTTCCCTGTTCACACACACAGCTCTGATACCTAAGGGGCACTCGAATGGAAGACCCCGAATTCATCATGAAGGACTGTATAGGGAGGATCCTGTTCATTGCAAAAACAACCAAATGCCATGTAGCCTGGTTTATTCACCCTCCATGGGTCTATGGCTGTGTGTAAGGATAGGTAGAAAGGCCCATTGCTTCCTTAAGGGTAACTGGATCTGTAATTGGGAACAGCTTTGTTTTGTTTTTCTTTAAACTCTTAAGTCTAATAACTCCAGGGCGCATCAGGGCTTGTTGGAGCCTTCTTACATATGTGACATGGGCCTGCGCGTCTCCCCCTGGTGGTAACAGACCAGAATTGCAGGTCCAGACCTTTTGTGCCCCATGAAAGTTCAAAGTGGCAGGGCATACATCTTTAAAATACATACATCTTTAAAAAAAAAAAAAAAAAGTGGCAATGTGAGCAGATGAGGGAGGAGCAAGCCTCTGTGCCTTCTTGCCCACTGTGGCTCATGTCAGCTGCCTGTTTGTAGGCGGGAAGGCTGCAAATACTCTAGATTCTACTGACTCCTCCGTCCCTGCTGTGGTAAGGAGATGTACCTGGGGTTTCTGGCTATAGTCTTTGGGAGCCGGTCTCGGTGAGGCGCCTCTGTATTGCAGGGATCATGTGCCTTTGCCGGCCCTTCCCTAGGCACTATGACATATTACAGTTGCATTGTGTGCCTCACTAAAGCCCTCATGGGCATACTGGAAGCTGATACACAAAGCCACATGGCCTGAAAGGGTTGGGGCACAGTCCATGCAAAGTTCGATTTTGTTTTGTTTTGTTTTTTGCCTTTGAAAATCGGGAAGAGCATTTCAGCTTCGCATGGTGGCAGGGAGGGAAAGGAGGAGGAAGGGTGAAGAACACAGCAAAGGAGGGCAAGGCCAGCGTTCCTCCATTGTAGGTACTGCCCTGTCAGGATCAGTTACTTCTCATGGCGAAAAGCCATAACCAAAAAGCAGCTTGTGGAAGAATTTGTTTTGGCTTACTGTGTCAAACAGATAAGAGACCATCACAGTGGGAAGCATGGCAGCCAGCAACTAGCACGGTGGCAGGAGTGGGAAAGTGAGAGCTAGCATCCTTAATTGCAGGCTCAAAGCAGAGAGCAAACTGGAAGTGACATCGAAGCTTAGTCCCAGCGACGCACTTCCTCTAGCAAGGCCACACCACCTAAACCTCCCCAAGTAGTGACACCAACTGGAGACCAAGTCTTCACTGGGGACATTTCTCACTCAGACCACAGCATTCTAACCCCTGGTCCCTGTAAAGGCTCATGGCTGTGCCATAATGCAAAACACATTATGAAATCCAACTTCAAAAGGTCCCCGTAAGTCTTTCACAGTCTCAACACTCTTTTTAACAGCTCAAAAGAAACCTCTTCTGAGACTCAAGGCAAGTTCTTGACTGTAACCCCCTGTAAAATCGAAAAGCAAATTACACACTTCCAACTCATCATGGCACAGAATATACATTACCAGAAATGGAGCATAGCGGGGAAACACACAGCAAGGCAAGACAGAAACCCGGCAGGACAAACACCAAAACCCATAGCTCCATGTCAGGTGTCCCTGTAGCTGGAGAAGGCAGTCTTTCTGTCTGGAAGGGGGTTTATATCTTATCTTACCCTGCAAATGGAGGTCAGAGGTGGGAGGACAGACTCTGGGACTCTGTAGCCCAGCCTGGGGTGAGGGCTCTGTGCCTTGGCACACCCAACAGTGCTCTCCCAATGTGGAGGGTGACCGCAGCTTGGACACACCTACCCTATTCCTTTTTTTTTTTTTTAAGGCTCTCTTGTCCCCAGTGTGGGGAAGGGAGGAGGCAGAGTACCCTGAAGCCTCAGGGAGAATAGAGTCTAATGGCAGAAAAGAAAGGAACCTGGAAAGATGGCTCCTAGGAGAGAGTCTCTCCTCAGGGGTCCACATCCTTGGGTTCCTGGGAAGCCCCACTGTTGAGTAACGCTGTCCTGTGGACATGGTGTGTTCTTGCCCTCTGAACCTATAAGCAGCCATGTTTACCTGCACAGGACTGGAACCATTCGCTTTCTGTCATGGGGGAAGAGAGGGGCTCATGGCTCCCTGCCCATCCTCAAGAATGGATAGACTGTTAAGGATCACAAGGCCACGCCCCTGGGTATTTATGGGCAGTTAATGGTTGTCAGGATACCTAGTCAGTTAACCAGTGCCAGAGTTTTCTTCTTTAGCTGCCCTTAAAAGTTACCGAGCTCTTTTAACAGCATTGCAAAGCAGGGAGGTGGAGCTACAGGGCCTGCCCACAAGGTTTGCTCCTTTTCTGTGTAGCATTTCCCAGTGTCCCCTTCTCTCTGAGTCCTCTCCATAACATCACTGGCTCTTGCAGGCTGTGTTGGAGCTACTCTGCCACCTCTGCAGGACTTGGGGACTGTGGCTGCTTCCCTGCCTTCAGCTTCCCTCCAGCCATCACTAGCCACTCCCATGGAAGCTGCTGGCAGGGATGCTGCCTTCCATAACTGAGGGTGGCAGGTGAAGGGCCCAGCTTCAGATGGCACGGGATGGCTGGACACCGAGTTCTGTCCAGGGCTGTTCACCTGCTGTTCTATACTAAAATGCACAGTGAGTGGAGGCAGACTTATTCTCTCCCTGCTCTGGAGGCTGGGAGAGTGAGAGGAGGGCACTGGGTATCCCGGCTTGCAGGCTGATGTGTCCTCTATGATCCTTCACAGGGAGACAGGTCAGGGAGCCCCTGGTAACCTTCTTATGGAGGGAGTCTCTAGATGAGGGTAGTTGAGGAAGGACAACCCAGCCTGAATGTGGGTGGCACCATCCTATGGGCTGGGGTCCTGGACTGAAAGGGGGGGGGGTGGTTAGTGAACTGAGCTGCAGCATTCGACTTTCCACTTCCTGACTGTGAATGCGATGTGACCAGCCATCTAACACTCCTGCCGGCTTACACCCCATGATGGACTGTGCTCTCAATAACTATGAGCCACATAAACCTAGTTGCTTGCGTCAGGCATTTTTTGTTGCAGCAATAAAACAAGTATGTAAGAAAAGCCTCAAAGGCCTCAGTCACCTCTGGGGTGGGATCTACGGACATGGGTTTAGAGGGGTGTGGTCTGTGCCGAGACAGTTGTGACTGCTGGGCTGGCAAGTTTGCTGAGCGCCTCTGACCCCCAAATACCCAAGGAGGCTATCATGAACCCCTGAACACCCAGTGAAGCCATAAGCTCCACCCCTGTACCTTCTGCCCAGCCTGACCGTTTTGGGAGACTTGGTATTTCGATTCTGTTCCTTGACCTCCTTTGTCTAACGACAAGTGTGTGTCACCAGGGCTGCATGCTTCAGGTTCCAGCTGCTTTGTAACAGTCAGGGCCCAGTCTACTGACTTCTCCCAAGGTTGGCCCAAGGTGAGTGAAGGGCTCTCAGCTACCCACGCCAGCCCTCACCTCCACATCTGTCCAATAGGCACAGGCCCGTGGTTCAGTGGACTCATGGGAAAGTGGTTAACAGGACAAGCTGCCTGGGTGTGAGCTGCACCAGCTCAGTGCGTCTCCTCTGTGGCAGGAGGGCTGGCAGCATTCCTTTTCATAACTTACTCCCTTTATATGGGGTGGGCACAAGGCAATGCTTGGTGTCGATCCTGGCTATAATCAGAAGGCTGAACTGTAAAAGCCCAGCCCAGAGCTGGATTCAGAATGGGTTGCATGGACATCCCATGGACACCCTGACCACAGCAATAGGTCTGTCCACTCTGTCCCCTTCTAGACCTCCACAAGCAAGGAGCATCAAAGGCAGTGGTCACCAGTCCGGCTAGATGGCCCCTGAGCTTGAGGCCCTGGCTGGGGCTCCTGCATGCACACCCATCTCACTGTGTAGGAATGGAGGTTGGGGGTTTGTGTGAAAGTGCCGGAGTTCTTAAATTCCAATAACTAAGATGGCGCCCAACATTGTTGGGCAAGATTTGGCCCCTGGTAATCTTGGTTGGAAGGCACAGTGCTGGCACGGGCATGTGCCCACTGCCCAGCTTCTAACCTGCCCACTTATGGCTCTTTGGGAACAAGGCCTGGGGTTCTTCTTGATGAGATCCAAGAGCTCTGGGCAAAGGGGCTGAGGCCGAGCCCCACCTCTGCTTGAATCTGTGTCTGCTTCTGACTTGGGGATGGGAAGAGAGTGCCTGGTTCTGAAAATCCAGGTTTTCTGAACCTGGGGTCGTGCTCACAGCTTTGAGATCCCAGCATGTACTTCCACTATCCCGGGAACACTGGGGCAGCTCTCCCTCCTCCCTACAGTGCCAGGGCAGAAGCACCTTAGCTTTTCTGCCTCAGGGTGGAATAAAAGAGGGAGCCGAGTGGCAAAGAGCCATGAAACACAGGAGATGCGATTAGAGGCCAAGTTTTCACCTCACTGTAAAAAAGGAGAGCCACCCTGCACCCAGCCCTGGAAATCTCCTGGCAGCTCCTGAGAACTCCCACGAGTCCTGGTGGAGGGGGCTGGATAAGACATCCCACCCCTCAGGGTGCGGTGGCCTCTGCAGCCACAGCAGCACACATGCTGACCTCCCCAAAACAAATGTTTATCCATAGAGACCAAAGTCCCCCTGGTCTTCCTGCGGGGTGATGGCAGCACACACCTCACCATCTCCGTCTCCTCTCACGTGTTGCTGACCTGCCATGCCTCTCTCCCTGCAGGTTAACAATGAAAACGTCGTCAAGGTGGGCCACAGGCAGGTGGTGAACATGATCCGCCAGGGAGGGAGTCACCTCGTCCTTAAGGTCGTCACGGTGACCAGGAATCTAGACCCTGATGATACTGCCAGAAAGAAAGGTGTGTGTCCCTCGAGGTGCCCTGCAGAGGGGGATGGAGGGGCCATGGGGAAGACAGCAGGATTTCTTATGGCTGAGAGCCAAGGCAGCATGGTATCGCTTAAGTTTGCGACCAAAGCCATGACATTGAACCCAAGCCTCCATTCTCCTATGGCAGGCCACAGCTGAGCCATCAAAGGGGCGCTGAGTATAGAACAGATGTCTCTGCCCCCTTGGTAGGGCAGAGGTGAGGGATAAAAGAGTCCTTCTAGGCAGCTGTCTCAAAAGCAGCTGTGGAGAGGGTACTAGGGACAGCTAGGATGTAGAGGTGGCTACAACAAGGTTCGCTAAATAGCAGGGCTGTCTAGAAGAGAGGGAGATAACATTTCCCGGACACTGACAGGCCTCTCTCCCCAGCTCCACTGAGACCCGTGTCCCTGCCATGGCAGCCTGGCAGGTAGAGGCGAAGCTATCTATCTATTCCTCCCCTTGTCACAGTCAGATTTGCACACACAGAACAGAGCCCGGGGTCCCCTCCCCTTTCCAGGCCATGACAGCTAAAGGTGACAAGCCCCTCCCCACAACCACCTGTCGGCTTGCCCCAGAAAACACAGATTGAAGGGCTCATTGCCTCCCAGATTCTCCCTATGTCCAAAAGTAAGGGGCATGGCATGGGGGTATAGGATGGGATAGGACTTTGTGGTGGTTCTCATACCTGCTCTGCTTACCTGTCCAGCTCCCCCACCTCCAAAGCGGGCTCCAACCACGGCCCTCACCCTGCGTTCCAAGTCCATGACGGCGGAGCTGGAGGAACTCGGTAAGGCCACCTCGCCCTGCTGTCCCTCAGCCCATGCACGGCCTCCTGCTGGCCTGCTTGTCCCTGCCCCACTTCGTGCATGCCCTACAGCTCCGTGCTTGGCTTAGCTTCTCTAGCGCGGGATCACCAGGTGGGATCGATAGGGGTGGGGCTGTTACTCTTCTCTGCTTATCTAACATTGTTTTGTTTTGACTTTTTGGGCCTCTCACTAGTGGACAAAGGTAAGCAGCCCCACTGGCCCCCCGCAGCAGTGTCCCTGCTGCCTCGGGCACCCTCACTGACCCTACCTCAGCTTGGCCTCCAGCTTGCTCCAGCCACCCAAGGCCCTGCCTCTAGGGACTCCTCAGAGAATCTCAGCACCCTAGAAGGTCCTCACTAAACAGACTTGGCCCTGTCTCCCATTTGGAGGCAAATGTTGCAGAGCATCATCAGCCGTTGGGAGCATTACGAAAAGGGGATGACTATGACATGAGTAAGCGCCACATCTTATGTGTCATCTGAGTGTCACCGGGTACCCAGGGGACCTCAGCAGAGAGGGTAACTCTGAGCCACAGAGATGGTGAGGGGAAAGCACTGGCCCCATGAAGAGCAGGAATAGGGTCGGTGAGGGTGGGGCTCTCGGTACAGAAGCAACAACTCAGGTATAAAGCCAGTGGTTCCCGGTGGTGTCCTGCCCGGATGTCACTGACCACCACCGACAGCCTTGTGTGGGAAACCCGCAGGTCCCCACCAGCATGGAGTAGCCCCAATCTCCTTGCTCGTGCCGAACACTGTCCTTCTTGCTGCTTCCTGGCTAGAATGTGAAGCTCGCCTCAAATTGTCATTCTTCTAGAAGAGGGTACCCCGACACAGGAATGCCTCCCCACCATCCCTTCATTCCAGCCATGCCCCTATCCCTAACATATCCCTTCAGATATTCTACTGGGAGCATTCTAATTGCACCCCCATGATTAATTGTCTGCACTGCTTACAGTGAGCCAAAGCCAGCCCGCCCTACAGAAGGGGCTGCTGCCATGGTCCCTACGAGCTCCCCGTACCCCCAACTCCTTTAAAGACAGACCTGCCGCTCCTGTCCCACTTCATGAACCTCAGTCCCACCTGCAGAGTGCTGGTGGCATACAAGGGGCAAAGTAAGAAAGCAAGCCTTCCCACCCCCATAAGGAGGCAGGACCAGGCAAAAAGAGCAACCAAGGGCAAGTTGTAGGGACGCCCCGCCCCCGTCTCTCACTCCTGGTGATCTCTACACTGCTTCCCCTGCCTGTGTCCCATGATCAGTAAGCTGAGTGAGACCCCGGGTGCGGGCCCGACCCGGGAGGGCGCTGCCGCCGCGCCGCGGGTGGCTCATGCGCCTCCCTTTCTGTTTGCAAGCCTCAGTGCGGAAGAAGAAGGGTAAGGGAAGTGTGTGTCCCCATGCTCTTGCCCAGTAGAGGAGAAATCCCCTTGTGACCTTCGTGTGAAGTCCAGAGTGTGCTGTGAGCCTTGTGTCGTCTTCCCTATTGGAGGCCACCCCCAGGGTGGGGGGGGGGCCTTCCCTGGGATGTACCCTGTTCTGGTCTGTCTGGTCTTCTTAGCTTGTGTCTGTGACTCCCTTTACCCATTTGTAAGTCCCCGATCTTGGTCCACATCAACACGCTGACAAGCAGCCAGGATCCGGGATGACTCTTGCCATGCCTGCCTGGAATCCTCTTCAGGGGTCTGGTCAGAATATCCATGTGTTCTGCCCAGCCACTGAACAGCCAGGGGTGCAGGCAAGGGGGGACTCAGGCTGTGTTCTTCTTTCTAACACCCAGCTCCCCTCACACTGGAGAAGAAGGAAACAGTGTGGGCCCTTTGCCTGCTTGTCCCTAGGCTCCCATGAGAGGGTAAAAGGCTTGACACAATCTCATGGGTAACCAAGCAGAGTCCTGCCTCCCTCAGAAGCACCCCCATTACAGATGTATACTCCTCAGTGCTAATGACTCCCCAACGCTGAGCTAAATGCAACCTGCAACCCACTAGCATAATCCTCAAACGTCATTCCCCAAGGCTAAGAGGGTCCCTAATTAGGCTGGGGAGATCCCTAATGGTTGCTGTGTTCAGTCTGAGGTCTGGTGTGGACCTAAGACCCCAGATGCTGACATGGGCGTCTGGAGGGCCTGAATCCAGCAAGATCAACCTCAAGGCAGGACAAGTGCCTTACAGCTGCCAGCACAGCCAACGCAGGACTAGCAGCCTTCTTTGCAGCAGCCCATGCCTTCACCACATCAGGTGGCACAGGGCACTCCAGCAGACTCTCTAGGGCCCTCCTCATGGCCAGGGTGTGGCTGATAATCTAGTTAAAGACTGCCTTTCTTCCCAGGAGTGCTGTAGTTCTAAGTACCCCACCCCCATCAAAGACCAAACCCAACTCTGGCCTATTGGAAGAGGCATGCATGTCACTGTGGGCTCCCAAGGTCCAGGGTGGCCCAACAGAGCTGGTGAAGAAAAGCTCATTGTCAAGAAGATGGGACCTGGGCAGCCAGGCCCCTGTCCAAGGGCAGCTGGGGACAGAAGCCCAAACAGAATCCACTCAGAGATAGACGAGTCTCAGGCACTGGAAATACTTTTCATGTGAACAGTAGGGGGGAAAAAACAGTTGAGAAGAAATGCCCCAACTCAGGACTAGAGCAGGAGGTGGGGGAGAGGCTAGGCAGATGCCAAAGGAGCCAGTGGTCACAGCCCAGCCAGGGAGAAGGGACTGAGGACACCTGTCCCCACAGCCACTGAGCTTCTCACCTCATCCTGAGTCCCTGCCAACTTGGTGCCTTCGCTCAGTTGGGAGACTACAATCTGCTGTGCAAGGAGGCTACCTAGAGTGAAAGAACTTGCTCTTCCCAGCTGCCCCAAGCTGAAGAGTGACCCCACCCCCTGTAAACCTTTGTCTACCCAGAGACCATAATCTAAGCGACACTTAGAAATAAGATCTTTGCCTATGCAGCAAAGACAAGGTCACAACAGGTTAGGTGTGCCCTAAAGTAATTGTTGATTGGTGTCCTTATGAGAAGAGAGGGAGAGCTAGGGAGCGTGAGAGACCACCGGGACCTCCAGAAGCAAGCCTCTCCCCCAATTCCTACAGATAGAACCTGGTCCTGCTAACCCTAGTTATGGATTTCCAGCCCCCCAGGATACAGTGAGTCCAAACCTTTGTTCTTTAATCCTATTGTTTGTGGTCCCAGGAGATTACTGAAAGTTAGCAGCCTCAGATAGGTGCAGTGGTGCATGCCTGTAATCCCAGCACTAAGGACATGGGAGGCAGAAAGTTCACAAGTTCAGGGCCAGCCTGAGCTACATGAGACCTTTCTCAAATAAAGCAAGGCAACCTTAACCCTGGCTCCACCCCACCAGTCACCCCAGCTGAGAAACCCTGGGTTTTCACTGAGCTCTTTGCCCTAGTGCCCCACGGTGAGAAAAATCACTGTAGCCAACCAGCACAAACACACCAGCCCAGGACGGCTGAGTGACAGTGGGGATAGAAGCTACCAGGCAGAGTAGTAAACACCTCTGAATAAGCACACAGGTCTTCTTGGACACAAGACTTAGAGTTTACAGGTCTGTGGGACCTAAGCTGCATACCCACGCTTCACTACCTGGGAGAGCAGACAGGAGGTAGCCCACTGGTGGCGTGGGTGATGATGTGACACTGTGGCTTTTCTCCTGGTAGCCATATTGCAGAGGAAGCCTGAACTATGCTTACCTCACCCTGAGATGAGTGTGGTGGCACTGCCCTGCAGAGGGAGTGGACCACTGGCCATGAGACACCAAGGAGACACCATATGGTGGCTGGGAACAGACAATTTTCCAACTATCTCAGATGCCACGAGCACCCACAAATCTTACTGCTAGCTTTGTGGACGCTTCTAGAACACTTGATCTTGCTCTCTCACAGAGATCTGATGTAGTACACGAGAGACAATTGGGATCCTGCTCTGACTAGGGCTTGACCTCTTGGCTCTGGATGGATGCATCATCACCCTGTATGAGGCCAAGGGAGAGATCACCTCAACAGGGCTTCCATTCACTGCCTGGGGACCCAGATGTGCCTAGAGGCTCCCCTCAGGACTGTGCAGTAGGCTGCGGTGCTAGACTTGTTCTAGATGGTCCTTTGCTGTGGCCTTTGGGCTTGTTTCCCTTCCCCCAGCACTTAGGGACTTCTTCCCACAGAGCCATGACATCTAACGGGACCATCACATGGAAAGCAGCAGGTGCTCCAAGTTGAAGACACTGGATATACCCTCCAGTGCTCCTCCAGTGCTCCTCCTGAAACTTCTGGGACCACCGATGGCCCAGGCAAACCTACAGACTGGGAGGGAGATGTGGTGATGGGCCTGGGCAGGAGGGTGTTACTGAGAAACATGGCTACAAGCCACCTTCTTTGACTCTGGTTCCTGGAAATCTACAGTTTGCAGTCCACGCACAACACATCTGCCTTGTGAGAGTCAGAACTTGGCTCACAGCCGGGCTGTTTTCTGTCCCATGACAGCTTTCACGTCTGTCTGCATGGGTATATCGATTCACCAAGACCTTGTTTTGGCCCTGGAAGGGCCTGGCCTCCTCTGCGATCTGTACAACTCCAGTTCTGGGTGCTTGTAAATTTCAGCCTCATCCTCAGGAGCCAGCCAGCTCAACAGTTTTTCCTTAAAAATCTGCAGCACCCGTCAGTAGGATCTCAAAGATGGAGTCTGGGTGGCCAGGTCTCCAGTTCCCACTGGTCAGAAAATCTAAGGAACAAGATGAAGGCCCCTTTGTTACCAGCCTCACGCCAATAGCATTAATGCTGGAAGATCTGAGACCCTGGGCCCGACAGGCTCATAAAGCAGCTCCTAAGGGCGATGGGAGAGGCAGAGCTCAAGAGACCAGGCCAGTGTTCAAGGCTCTGCGGGGAGGGGAGTGCCCCAAGATGCAACTGTACAGCACTGTCACATTACTGACTCCACAGCCCGCCCTCTGTTCTGTAGTCAGCTAGGTGAGGTTGGTGGCTCTGGTCACCCCTACAGGAGCACCCACCAGCTGTGCCTTCTATGAAAGACAGTGTTTTTCCTACAGGCAGGTAAATTGTGGTAAAGCCTCAAAGCCCCACAGGGTCAGAACCGTCATGGGAGGCCGTGCAGTTCTCAGATCACAGCCTACTGCCTATGGCTGCTGGGTGTGTAGAGATGTCACAAGTGCTCATGTGCCAAGCAGTAGGCCCACAGGCCACCAGTGCAAATGCAAACACTGCCAGCCCCTGCCAGGGAGATTCTCAGTGTATTCTATGGCTCTTCAGCATGAGCATGTTTCTCTCAAATCCTTTTCCTTCCATGTGCCCAGACTCAGTCCCTACACAGCAGACTCCAACCAACCGCCTCCTCATGCTGAGCCTGTGCCCAGGGCCTTCCTAGCAGGACTATCACCTTGTACGTCTTACATCTGATGCCCCAAGGGTTCTCTGGCCCACAACCTTCCCTTGACCAGCTGCCACCATTAGCCACTGAGTTGAACAAAGGCCAGTTCTATGGGACAGGAAAAGCAGGAGCTTCCTGGAGCTCACCCCTACCCTGACTTGCTAGTCCTAGCCAACCACTCACTGGATGAGCAGGCTTGGCTCCCCACACAAGCCAGGAGGGAGGGGCCTTCACATCTCAAGGTGGAGGTGGCTGGATTCTTGCAGGTCTCCTGCGCTCTCCTTGAGAAACACCCAGACACTCCTCTTATAATGCAATAGCCTCCACTTGACCCACATTCGAGGCTCAGGATGCTTTAACCCCATGTTAAGCCTCTGTGGACCATGGACGTGGGCTCAGAGCAAGCACCACTGAGGAGAAGAGGATGGTCTCTAGAGTGACTCCAGTGTCCCCTGCTCAGTGCCCACTGCAGTGGTGGGACATAGCTCTCCAGTGCTGAGAGTTCTCAAGTCCTTCTCCCATCCCGCCCATCCCCCACCCCTAAGACAGGGTTTCCCTGTGTAGCCCTGACTGTCCTAGACTCGCTCTGTAGACCAGGCTGGCCTAGAACTCACAGAGCTCAAACTGTCTCTGCCTGCCTGAGTTCTGGGATTACAGGCGTGTGCCACCAACACCTGGCTTCAGCTCCTTCCTTGAGAGTGTACTGTGTGGTTGCCGGTGGCCACATCTCAGCTGAGGCTAAACCAAAATGACCAGTGTAAGAAACCTGGCATATGGGGTCAGGGGTGCAGATAAGACGAGGCCAATGTGTCCTGGCTGGCTCACCAAAGCAAGCCACATAAGCATCAGCCAAGCTGGCAGGCAGGCAATGGGGACTACATAGAAATGAGTTTGAGCTCATCTATAAAAGCCAACTTCTGACTGCAGGTCTTGGGGAGTGGGGTCCCTACGTTCTAACAACCCTAGACAAAGCCTCGCTCGGGTCCCAGGATCTCAGCTGTCTTAGAGCTAAGTTGATGTCGGGTCACTCTAGAATGAGCTTCGGTTTTCAAGTTTAAAAAAAAAAAAAAAAAGCTTTGGTTATTTTGGTTTGGTTTTTCCACTTCCCAGGACTCCTTGAGATGTGGTTTTCCTTTTCTAAAAGTGGGACTGTTCTAGCATGGGGAGAATGTTCTAGCATGTTCTCTGTAATCAGAGTCTGGGGCTCTTGCCATCCTGTTTGGCTGCCTAACTGCAGTCAATATTCCAGCCTTGGGGGCAGGGTGCTTGCCTTGAAAAATGCTTAGTTACAAAAAGGACCTCATTTTGTGTGTGTGTGTACGTACATACATGCATGTGTACACACACTTGGTGGCACAGGCCTGTAATGTCAACTTTCAGAAGAATGGCATGGGAGAAATGAAAGTGCAAGGCCAGCCTGAGCTATATACACAATGAGACCCTGGCTCTAAGAGTAATTCCAAAATCAACACTACCAATGACAAACCGCGTCTGTCCGACCTGAAGATGGCCAAGTCGTAGGTCCTGGATGGTATAGCATTCTCCAAGAGGGCAGGCTGAGATGCTGAGGTCTCCCGCTGTCTCTATGCAGTTATAACACCTCAGGCAGGCGAGGTCTGGGATGTGCAGTGGACACCCTAGCGAGATACACGGAGTGGGGAAAGACGCATGCATGCTCCCCAAGCCCCAGCCTGCCTGCCGCTCCAGACAGATGAACGGTGGCTGCGTGCCTGCATTCTCCTAACGGAGCCCACCGATGCCCCTTCCCAGGCTGCCATGACACTGAGCCACTCCGTCTCTTACTTTGTCTCCTAGATAAACCAGAAGAGATAGTCCCAGCCTCCAAGCCCTCCAGGACCGCAGAGAACGTGGCCGTAGAATCCAGGGTGGCGACCATTAAGCAGCGGCCGACTAGCCGGTGCTTCCCAGCAGCCTCTGATGTGAACGTGAGTCAGTGAGACTGGGTAAAGTGTGGCCTGGGCTGGCTGTGGGCAGGCAGAGGGCTTGGCAAACAAGGGGCAAGCCAGTTCAGCCGCTGGCCTTCACAAGCCCACTCTGCACATGTTCAGAGCCTATCTCCATGGGCAAGCACTCTGATCCAGCACCAATCCGAAATAAGACAATTACCAGGCTGAGCTGCAAACCTCACCACCCCTACATGCCACCTTCACCTGGGTTTATCCACAGATCCCCCAAACCTTGAGGGTGTCCCTCCATGTGTCCAACCAAGAGACTGTGGGCATAGGGCCCGTGGGAGTGTTCCTCAGGCAGTGCCCCTTGCCTGACAGTGCCTCACACACTGTGGTCCTCTGCACAAACAACTTTGCACATGCTCTGAGTTGGGGTGACAGCATCCTTAGAAGGGAAGCTGCTTGGTGTATCGGGCTTCATGGTGCACAGGAAGCCCTGGATGCCAGCTCATAGCAGATGTTGCTATGCCCACCCACCTCAAGCAAAAGACACTCCCAGTAAAGAGAGGACAAGTTGTTCAGGAGCCAGGGGGGTGAGTCCTGGACAAAAGTGAGGCCTTCGAAGGCCTTGGTACCTCCCTCTGTGATGGTCCACCATCACAGCCCAATGCCAGGACTGAGACTAACTGCCCCACCTCAAGGCTGAGTAGTCTCTTTGGCTCACTTTCAAACTGACTTGGTCTACTCTAGCCCTTTTACACAGTAACGTCCACAGTTGTCATGAACTTGGTAAGAGTTTTATATGATAGCCAAAAAAATAGACACTGCCAAGGTTCAAATATTCACCTCAGGCCCTCTTCCTTCTCAGGATTTCATTCAGTGACACCCTAGCCTGCAGCACACCCACACTCCATCCAGACACTCTCCAACCTGACAGCCCCATTGGACAGGTTCCTTTGACCTCCCAGGGGCCAGCATTCTACCTCTGCAGTCTCCAGGGCCAGATGCAGAAAGACTGTGGAGCCTAGATGAGCCTGTCAGAGTGTACCCACAAACATATTCTTAGTCAGCCTTGGTGTCTGATCTTTCCCAACTTTCTCCCAGGGCTGTGAAGCATAGGCCAGCCAACCACCTCTGACTGGCAGGTAAAACAGCACAGGTGTACCAGCTATGAGGGAACCTACCTTTAGACCAGGAGAGGGACAGAGCCAAGGGAGGCGGCTAGGGACAGCCTCTGTGACACGTTCCAGGGTTGCTTGGCAGATCTCCCCAGATCGTGCATCCTACTCCCTCGCACAGGTCTGGCACCTGTCCACCTCCACAGTATCTCAAGAAGAAAACAAAATCCAAGCTGAGGACTTGACCAGGGTCACAAGGACATGAGGACCCAGGGCATGGCCCGGGATCAGACTCCACTGCCCACCACATCTGGTTCTCCATAAGCTCCTCTGCTGACTGGCCTAGTGAATGTTGTCTCAGCAGAGTATGGCTAGCAGGAGCTGGGCATGTTGGCATCATATGACAAGATCTAAAAGAAGTGTGGGGAGGGCACAGCCTGAGGAAGCCATGCGATCGATGGCTGATGCTCCCAGAGCTTCCTGTTGCGTCTGGCCCTGTCACCATGGGTGGGGCTCCCAGGGATACACCTCACCTGGATCTCTGGTTTGCAGTCCGTGTACGAGCGCCAAGGGATTGCTGTAATGACGCCCACGGTCCCTGGGAGCCCGAAAGGCCCGTTTCTGGGCCTCCCTCGAGGTACGATGCGAAGGCAGAAATCGATAGGTAAGAAGCGTGACCTCCACCCGAAGACGTTGCCCCTAAGCTTCCAGACACAGCCCCCAGCTCCTCAGGAGTTCTGCGCTCCTGAATCCAGGCCCCATGGTTGCCTTGGCACCTGGATCTAGTCATTCCCACCAGGCGTGCCTGCCAGGGGCGCAAGCACCCAACTTCTCTCTTACAGGCAGCCCCTTAAACATGGTGGGGCATGAAACCTTCCTTTAGGATGGTTTCTTTAATCCAATGACAGTAGCAACCAAGGGAGCAGGAAGGAGGGAGGGCGGGCGGGGTGAGCAAACCCCTCCAGTCGATGTTTCATAGGCTGAGCTCAAGGGACGTACTTCTCCGGGTGGCCGGGTCAGGTCTAAAGCGCTGTGTGTAAGAAAGTAGCTTGCCTTCCTCGCTAACATCCCATTTCCTTCAGTGACTCGGACAGGGCAAGGTAAACCTGACACCCCCACCCCCCAAGACAAGAAAAACTTCAGTGTGGTCCTTACCACGTACACTTTCTGAAAGCTAAGGCTACTGCTTGACACAGTGGAGCCTTACCATGTAAAAAGATGGGGTATGCAGCCTCCAGCCTCACCAGGGCACCGCCAGGAGCATAGCTCTGTGTGTTACGGAGGCTCCTCCTGGTAATGCTATGGAGGCATGGCGTGTCTGTTTTTAGTTAGAGGAGGAGGAAGGAGGCAGCATCTAGACGGTCATGTCCGTGGTGGCGTCTGCAGCTTGGGTGGCTCGCCCCCACCCCTGGCACACTCAGGGCCGGGCATAGCTGTACACACACCTTGTTGTATTTCTGCATCTTTCTGGCTAATAACAGTTGATTTCCTCCTGTCAGACAGCAGAATCTTTCTATCAGGTCAGTGAACGCCCCCAGTTTGGAATCTGTCCCTTGAATGTGTCCCAGTTTACTTTATAAGGGGTATTCTTAAATTATTACTCCTCGGGAAGGTCACCATTAGGTGACAACTCCCAGTGAATGGTCCGCAGAGATATTCTTCACCGACAGACCTCTGAGATGCCAAATTAGCCTCCCACAGGAGTATACTCAATTTGGAATACCCTTATCAAATGGAAGTTCTCATGGAATAAGTGACTGTAGTTTTGTCCTGGAATTTTTTTTTCAAGTAATCCATTTTGTTGCCTCTGAAAACCTGCATGCCCCTGTGTTGAGAATCCATCCTTGGTGTCTGCGCTGTGTCCGCTGCTTCTGTCTGTGTGTCTTAGGCTGTATTGGAACTCACTGTCACATCAGCTGATAACACCCAGAGAAAGCTCAGGTCACACTGTGACCTCAGCCATACCCTGCTCGTGGTCACACCCACACACTGTTGCCAGTCAGGTCTCAGGAACATGGTTCGGCCCTTGTGCCAAGTCATCCAGTCCTGGTTACCTATGACAGCCAACCACCATTCTCCAGAGGGTCCTACGGGCCCACTTCTGTCCTACGGGCAGCTGTGGAGTTGGGCAGCTGGCATGGAGCAGCTGATCAGCATCCTGCAGCTGCTGCGGCCAAAGACTAGGTGGAGAGATCAAGGCTCCCCATTCATGGTAACAGGCCATGCCAGAATCACCCTTCTTTCAAACCAGCTACCTGCTGCAAATTGAGGAATTCAACATACCCAGAGCCTTCAGTGTGGCCCAAAGGTAGCAGGTGACAAAACTGGTCAATGTCCCCCTAGAGAAGACCACACAACAACAGTAGCGCCTCCTGTTAGCACACATGGGACACCATTAAGCAGACAACTACTCTAGCAAGGTGGCAGGTCAGCCTGGTAACTGGACAGGAGGGACAGCAGCCTTGATCTTTATATCACTCATATGGTCTCTCGGAGAGTCAGATGAGATCCTCAGTCCCTTAGGAGCCGTCATGAGACCTGAAAGGCAGACGATGCCACTTGTCACATCTTTGGGTTCGGGTTGCCAGGGCTTGGCCTAAGGGCTGCACACAGCCTAGTTTTGGACCCCTGCCACCCTTAACTCACTCCAGACACCACAGTGTCCCCCAGAGAAGCAAATCCCTACATGTGTTCACCACCCTGAACACCTTTCTTTCTGTTTCTGGCTCCTATTGGGCGTGTGACTAACTGCAGCGTCCTGGCTTGTGCTGTGCTTCCTAACAATTGTCTACTGTCTGAGTCTGTGGAGACACAGTGTGTTGCACAGTCCTGAGGACTCCAGTGGGCTTTGCAGTTGCTGGGCTTAAAACACCATATTCTCTGCTTGCAGGGATAACAGAGGAAGAGCGGCAGTTTCTGGCTCCCCCAATGCTGAAGTTCACCCGAAGCTTGTCCATGCCGGACACTTCTGAGGACATCCCCCCTCCGCCACAATCTGTGCCCCCATCTCCCCCTCCACCTTCCCCCACCACATACAACTGCCCCAGGTCCCCGACTCCAAGAGTCTATGGGACAATTAAGCCTGCGTTCAATCAGAACCCTGTTGCCAAGGTGCCCCCAGCCACCAGGTCTGACACTGTGGCCACCATGATGCGGGAAAAGGGGATGTTCTACAGGAGAGAGCTAGACCGCTTCTCCCTGGACTCGGAAGACGTCTACAGCCGCAGCCCCGCCCCACAGGCTGCCTTCCGCACCAAGCGGGGACAGATGCCGGAGAACCCGTACTCAGAGGTGGGAAAGATAGCCAGCAAGGCCGTCTACGTCCCTGCCAAGCCAGCCAGGCGGAAGGGCATGCTGGTAAAGCAGTCCAACGTGGAGGACAGCCCTGAGAAGATCTGCTCCATCCCAATCCCAACCATCATCGTTAAGGAGCCCTCTACCAGCAGCAGCGGCAAAAGCAGCCAGGGCAGCAGTATGGAGATTGACCCCCAGGCAACCGAGCCCGGCCAGCTCCGGCCAGATGACAGCCTCACCGTCAGCAGCCCCTTTGCTGCAGCCATTGCCGGGGCTGTGCGTGACCGGGAGAAGCGTCTGGAAGCCAGGAGGAATTCCCCAGCCTTCCTCTCCACAGACCTGGGAGATGAGGATGTGGGTCTGGGCCCACCTGCTCCCCGGATGCGGCCCTCCAAGTTCCCTGAGGAGGGTGGGTTTGGTGATGAGGACGGAACGGAACAACCACTGTCGCCTACCCCCGGGGCAGCACCCAGAGAGCTGGAGAACCACTTCCTAGGTGGTAGTGAGGCTGGTTCTCAGGGGGAACCCGGGGGACCCCTGAGTTCCGCATCCAAAGCCAAGGGTCCCGAGAGTGGCCCAACAGCTCCTCTCAAGAGCAGCAGCCCAGCCAGCCCTGAGAATTATGTGCACCCACTCACAGGGAGGCTGCTCGACCCCAGCTCCCCGCTGGCCCTGGCACTCTCTGCCAGGGACCGAGCCATGCAGGAGTCCCAGCAGGGGCCCAAGGGGGAGGCCCCCAAGGCCGACCTTAACAAGCCTCTCTACATCGATACCAAAATGCGGCCCAGTGTGGAGTCAGGCTTTCCTCCGGTCACCAGGCAGAACACTAGAGGTCCCCTGCGACGGCAAGAGACAGAGAACAAGTACGAGACGGACCTGAGCAAAGACCGGAGGGGGGATGACAAGAAGAACATGCTGATCAACATCGTGGACACCGCCCAGCAGAAGTCAGCCGGCCTGCTGATGGTACACACGGTGGATGTTCCCACAGCAGGGCCGCCCCTGGAGGAAGAGGAGGACGGAGAGGATGGGGACACAAAGCCAGACCATTCACCCTCCACAGTGCCAGAAGGCATTCCCAAAACCGAAGGTGCTTTACAGATCTCCGCCGCCCCGGAGCCCGCCGCCGCGCCCGGCAGGACCATCGTGGCAGCGGGCTCCGTGGAAGAGGCGGTTATTCTGCCATTCCGCATCCCCCCTCCCCCTCTGGCGTCCGTGGACTTGGATGAGGACTTTCTTTTCACAGAACCATTGCCACCTCCCCTGGAATTCGCAAATAGTTTTGATATCCCCGACGACCGTGCAGCTTCGGTTCCCGCTCTTGCTGACCTGGTGAAGCAGAAGAAGAACGACGCCCCTCAGCCCCCTTCCTTGAACTCCAGCCAACCAGCCAACTCCACGGACGGTAAGAAGCCAGCCGGCATCTCAAACTGCCTGCCCTCCTCTTTCCTACCACCCCCTGAGAGCTTCGACGCAGTCACCGACTCTGGGATCGAGGAGGTGGACAGCCGGAGTAGCAGCGACCACCATCTCGAGACAACCAGCACCATCTCCACAGTGTCCAGCATCTCCACGCTGTCCTCAGAGGGCGGGGAGAGCATGGATACTTGCACAGTCTATGCAGATGGACAAGCCTTTGTGGTTGACAAGCCCCCAGTACCTCCAAAGCCAAAAATGAAGCCCATTGTTCACAAAAGCAACGCACTTTACCAAGACACGCTCCCGGAAGAGGACACGGATGGCTTTGTGATCCCCCCACCCGCACCCCCGCCCCCGCCGGGCAGTGCCCAGGCCGGTGTGGCAAAGGTCATCCAGCCAAGGACCTCCAAGTTGTGGGGTGACGTCACAGAGGTCAAAAGCCCAATTCTCTCAGGCCCAAAGGCAAATGTCATTAGTGAGCTAAACTCCATTCTGCAGCAGATGAACAGGGGGAAATCGGTCAAGCCTGGGGAAGGTCTGGAGCTGCCAGTGGGAGCCAAGTCAGCCAACCTCGCTCCAAGGTAAGTTCGAGGTCAGCTTGGGGATATGTGGTCCAGTGCTGGTCAAGAAAAACCATTGGGGAGCCACCTATGCAATCGAGAAGAGGGGACCTGCATGGCTGTAACCATGTTGTCACCATTCTATCACCGGACGACAGCAGAGTCAAGGCCGTGGCTGCCAGGGCAGCCTGTGACACACCCTCCTAAAGACACTTAAGGAAACCAGATTGTACGGGCCAGGCCCATGGTCACTTCCAGAAGGAAGCTTAGGCCTCTGCTCTGTTCCCTCCAGACCTTTGCTGAGACCACCGCAAAGGCAGGCAGAGCTCCATTAAAACCCAAACTGGTCGACAGAAGTGGCCAGAGTGTGGGCGATGTGGCCAGTTGTCTGAACATGGGTGTGTCGTCCCCTCTCTCTCAATCACCAGTGGGGTTGAGGAGTAGGAAGCAGCCGGGCATTGCTCTGGATGAATACCTGCCCCTCGGCTGCATCACCCCACCCAGGGGCAGACGCCACAAAGGAATCATTGTCAGATAAGCCCAAACGGGCCATTTTTCAGCATCACGTAGGGTCTAACAAGCTACCACCATTGGGATGGGAGTGGAATAAACTCACTGTAAGCCCAAACAGAAGGTTCTTCGGGATGGTACTCGGCAGCCTTGCGGGGCCCCGCCCTCTCTCGTGGCTTTTATGTTTTTGTTCCCGTGTGTGATGTCTTCCCGCTTCCGTGTGTCTCTCCCTGACAGCTGAGCTCAGTTTTCATCGTTTTGACTAATGAAGTCTCTATTCTCCTGCTGGGCAGGCATCTGATTCAAGCAACCAAGTCCGTTAATCGGGGACATCACACTGCATTTGGGTCTTAAGGGTTGGGCTGTGAGCCACAGTTTCCCCAATTACCTTTCAGTTTGGTTGTAAATGAATGACTTGGACGGCTCCTTTACTCCTCTGAGAAATACCGATTGGTCGCTGTTGTAAAGAAGCGGGGTGGATGCTGCCTCCTGTTAACAGGACACCTGCTACAGGTGGTGCGCAGACACAAGCTCCTGTGGCTCCCTGACAGCTAGGAGACCTCTGCAGAAACACCCCACACACACACACTTCTGGTAAAGGTAACCACACACACACATGCAAGTTTTATTATACATATGCAGACGTCCCAAGGCAACCTTAAAACGTGCCTGTTTCAGCCCTTTCCCTATGTAGTAGTGCAGACCGTTATGATACACCCACACTTGTGAAAGTAACATTTGCAAACCCTCGGGGTGGTGTTTATGACCACTGGGCATCAGGGCCCTGGGTATTAAGTCCATTCTTCAGAGAGGCTAAGCAGGTATTGTAGCCTCTCTCGTCTCCTCGTTAGCGCCGTCGTCAGCAGGAGAGAGTGGATGAGTCCAGGGTTGCAAAGCTTACTGTCCGGTCAGGGGACAGCTTCAACATGCATCAGCATCCCTGAGTCCATCCATTAGCCTCATTCACAGCGGGGTGGGGCGGGGGCGGGGCGGGGGCGGGATTGCTTTTGAACAGCAACAGATGTTCCCCTGTCCTTTCTTTTCCTGGTTAGACAATGTCTGGTAGCTCCTAGTAGAGCGAGGGAGACTTACCCTCCCCTGAGGCCTGGGACTCTTGTCTTTCCTTACTCTAGGTGGGCACCAGATGGGGAGGGGGGTTGACTCAGAGAGAACATCACCAGCACTATTTCAGTAGCCAAGAACTGGTGCCACCCAGCCAGTTTATTCATGGCCGAAGCTCCTCACGGCAAGGACTTTAGCCAGCACCCACACAGCCCCTCCAAACCCCAGGGATTCTGTCACATAGGTACCAGCAGAGAGGAAGAAACTGGTCATCAGAGCCATGAAGGCAGAGTCAAAGGGACTCTACGAGAAGATTCTATTCCTAAACTGAGGCTGGGGATTGGCTCCAGAGACAGGGCCCACTGTTGATGACCATCTTTAAGACTGAGCTCCTAAGAAGACGAGAGCAGCCATTAGACCTGGAAGCCTCCTGCTGCTGAGGGTAGAGATGACAGTTGTTGGCCTCAAGCAGTAGAGAACTTACCTCTGACCCTGCTTTCCAAACCTAAGGATCGCACCATGTTGGGCATGGGCACCCTGGGATGCCAGCTGCAACCGCAAGACTCGGAAGACCACAAGTTATGGCGGCAGTTCATGGAACCACTGATGCCACCCAGATGGGTGTTAGAGGTGACCAAGCTCGGCCTCTTGTCTTAGGTGCATTGGCCTAAGTTCGCATTGCTCGGATGCTTCCCTGCTGCCTTCACTGTCAGGCCCAGGATGACAGCTGGAGGTTCACTCACCAGGCACCGCTTGTAAATGCTTCTAAACGTTGAGTTGTGACCAACCCTGGGCAAAAAGGAATTCCAAGTCAAATGGAGGGAATTATTACAGAGGAGGGAAAAGGAAATGAGAGTTTCCAGGAAAGCTGAAACCCCACCATGCTTTCTGAAGCGACACACATTAAGGCAGAGAGAGAGAGAGACCCTGTTTCCTCAAGAGCGGCGACTTTGCTCACCAAGGAAGAACCATCTCTCAAGAGTGTTCCCTGGTGGTTCCACTCGGGCAAGCGCTTTGCTGCACTTGGCCTTTTGAAATAATGCTTGTCTTCTGCTGGGGTCTCTTGCCGGCTCTGAGAGACTTGGTCGTATGCTGGCACCAGGACAGGGTCCAGGAAAGAGCAAAGCATTAGGTGGCCCGTGCTTGCTTCCGGGGGGGGGTATAAGGGAGTCTAACTTCATGGTTTCTAGACTTGCCCCAAAGTCAGGACAATGTGGAATTTATACACATTTAATTACGGACATATCGAAAGGGAATTCCAGTCACAGGCTTTCTTAGGCCTCGTCTGAAAAGGCCGTGAGCAGCTCTGTCCACGGGTCTGATGCTGACGCATTCTTAAGAGAGTCAGACCAGATCAAAGTGAAGGAAGGAAGCTGGTGGGTGGGCCCTGCTTCTACAATCGTTGTCTCTACCCACTGTGCCCACAGGCTTTCCCCATACTGACTGGTCCCTAACCACAGAGCCCCTGCTTAGGAGCTCTGCCCTCCTCCAAGAGCCTAGAACTTGGAGGATGGGCTGTATTGGTGTCTGCCTCAGTCCCTGTGGGATAGAGAAGCAAACACTTCATAGGTGACCCTGGCATGTCCTTCAGTTGGACTTTTGACTTTTAGAGGCCTCTGTCATCTGCTCATGAATCTGACCCACAGTGGAGGTGGCAGGCCTGACTGACATTGTTGCTGCTTTATGGATGTAAGCAGCACATTTAGGTGTCCTGGTTAAAGCTGCATAGGACCAATGACCAGCCATGGGAGAGAGTTCGCTCAACCGCTAGCATTGTCTGTAGCCCAGTACCAAGCCCAAGAAAGGAGAGGAGGACATCACCACAGAGGACACTGCAGCCCTCCAGAGCTGGGAAACACCATCATCTACCCAAGCACCCTGTTGATGGCCCAGGGTGCCAGGTGCCATGTGGTGCTCAAAATTTGTCATTTGAGAGATACGTGCCACTGAGAAAGCACAGCCACTGTTCCCTCATGGGGGGGTGGGGGGGTGGGATGCTATCCCTTGAGATGAAAAATGGCCAATACTAAACAAGACAGAATGTGTGATACGTGCCACAGAGGGGAAACGGTGTTCCACCCAGTTAGAAAGGATCTGGCACTCTAAGGGAGGGACTTTCAATGACCTAAAATGCACAAAGGAGCCCGTTACGCAGAAACCGGAAGCACAGCACCCTGAACACAGTGGGTGGAGAGGGTGACGCTGGGCCAGATGGACTCTCCATACGGAGGAGGCAGAGTCGGGCCACCCAGCAAGGAGCAAGCAGGCTGTGAGAACTCAGGATCAGATCCAAGGGATGGAGAGCATGCACAGACTTACCATGGCTTACCAGGAGTGGACTCCAGTGTCCTTGGCATTCCCAGGCTACATGAGACAGGAGGAGGATGCATCCGAGGTTCATGCTGAAGAGGTGCCTTGGAGACGCTGAAGACCCAGCTGCCTGCCTATAAGCACTGAGCAGTCAGTCAAGCTGCCTGTGACCAGACACCAGGCATGACTTAGGAAGGATAAAACCAGTTTTCTTCCAGCCTTCATGGAAACACTTAGCTTTCATTCATCCTCCCTAGAGCCCAGGGCAGTGAGTGCTTAAGGGAGTCTCTGTGGCTCCTCCCAAAGAGTGTGACACATACTCAACTGTCTGTCCTTTGTGGTGAGTCTATGAGAGACCCAGAGTTTGGTCTTCACCTTGCCAAAGCCCGTGGAAGCTTGGGAGGAAAACAGTCGTACTAAGGAAGTCCGAGTCTCCAAGGTCCCTGAGGCAGACAGTGTTACAGGTACCTATGGAGCTTTACTCAATCCCTGCTACCCGCACTGTCCTCCCACGGCTCTGAACTGTAGTATCTACTGCCCCTGGCCCATGCCCCTGGCTTTTGGCTGGCTCACCAGTTTTGTCCAGCCCCTCAGTTCTAAAATTAATCAATCTGATTAAGCTACTGTGACCAACTGGTCCCAGAGCATGGGCTTCTGTCCCACGACATCTCAAGCTCAGTACTTTGGTCACCAACCAAAGCAGGAAGGTAATGGTGCTGCCAAGGGGCAGCCCTGGGCAGCACTCAGTACTGAGGTGAGCTCTGCTGGGGACAGCCTGACACTTTCTGCCACTGTCCACATATGGAGGTGACTAGTCTGACAGAGTCCCTTCCTTTGACCACCAAATGGCAGGTCTCCTTTTTAGAAAGTATGTTTACGTGCAATGGATGTTTTTGCCTGCTTGTGTGTATGTACGCCACATACGTGTAGTGCTCGCAGGGGCCAGAAGAGGGTGTTGGATCCTCTGGAACTGAAGTTACAGATAGCTGAACCAAGTGTGCAGGTGCTAGGATTTGAACCTGGGTCCCCTGTAAGAGCAGCCAGTGCTCTTAACAGCGAAGCCACCTCTCTAGCCCCGCTCAGGTCTTCTGTCTTGGTCTCATCTCTCCTTTGACAAGACCCTATCACAGTGCCTCCCAGAAGTAGCTACCTCCCTGTCTTGGTGACTTGTGAGCAAGGTGGGAACCATGGCAGTGTGCTAAACTTGAGGCCGCAGTGTCCCCCCACAGCCATTCTTTCTGTTTCAGCTTCCGAGACTTGGACGAACCCTAGAATAGTCCCAGGAGGCGGCAAGGGTGGTGTCTCTACAGTGCAAACCCCATGACCCCGTTCTCCTTCCTGCACCCCATTTGTGGAAGCCTGGAAAGGCAGAGCAGCTTCACAAGAAGGAAGTCTGATGCCTGATGCCATTCTGTACACCCATAATCCCAATGCTGGGACAGGGGGATTGCTAGAAGTTCTAAACTAACCTGAGGCTACAGTGAGACTCTGCCTCAAGTCACCAAAAAGAAGGGAGCGGTGATGGAGGAAGGGAAAGAGGAGAGAAAGTGGTTTAGACATTAGTGTCTCACACAGAGGTGAGACTAGGGCTGAGGGGGCCACGCTCAGAGGGGCCAGTGCTGGCCCACGAGGAGCCCACCCTTCTGCGTAGGTCCAGACTGAGTTGGTAACCACAGCGTGAGTCTGGTTGCCCATCCGCCTCCCCAGCTCACCAGTTCCTGCCAGGGAAGACAGGTGAAGTGCGCCTGCCAGCAGCTGCATTTGCTCTTGAGCTGGTTTTGTTTTGTTTCTTAATTCTCACATTTTTAAATGAATTTGATTTTAAAAAAGCAGGCTAGAGATGATCCTCCCAGAGGCGGGTATTTGTGAGTGTGTACCTATTCTAAATCAGGGTAACAGACTTCTTTCCGTACGTGCAGCCCAGTAGACCAGCCGTTGCCTAGCAACATAATGATCTGCGCACGAGGGAGGATCCAGTGAGTCATGACAGTGTGATTCACCAGGAAGGAGGCAGGCTACCCAGAAGGCTCAGAGCAGGCCAGCCACCATTGCTAGTCCAACTGCAGTGGTCCACTGCTAGTCCACCATTGCTCGCCCTGCTGGGTGGGGCACCTGTAGACCCCAAGCATGTTCCTGGGACTGTATTCCCTACCATTAGCTGCTGGGCTGACCGCCATGCCATGGTGTAAACTGGATGGAAAGCCCTAGCCTGGGCAGGTTGGCCTGGTCCACTGGGACCATTGACTCATTCTTCCAAGTGAGAGAAATAGCTGTGAGTCGCTAACATAGATCCTTCCTTGCTTCCTTGAGTGCCTCACAGCACGCCAGAGAAGGCAGCGTGTGGGTTCCCTTGCTCATGTGAGTGCCCGGCCTGAGCCACTGGGCTTCCTGCAAGGAGGGTTCTGAGGTAGACCATTTAGCCAGGGCTCAACCCCACCTTCTTTCCACCCAAGAGGAGGGAGGCTGCTGCCTCTCCTTGCTTTTCAGTCTGTTCTGCAGTGTCATCTCAACCACGCCCTGTGTCGTTTCTATTTGCTCCCATGGTGCTGTTTGCAGAAGAGGGTCATGCTGAGCAGAAGTAAGTGTGGCCTGCCGAGATTCGTGTGTTTCCTGTGTGCCGCTGTCCTCGTTGCTACCTCTGTTTCCCAGCAGCATCTGCTGCCTGCTGAGTCCATCCTAACCAAAATGCCAGGCCAGCCCAGGGTACTGGGGTTAGAGACACTGCTAAATAGTGCCTAGGTAGCTTCTGGCCCTCGGGGGACTGACATGCCCACCACATGGCTCCAAACTAAGGGTCAGGCCAGCGCTGGGCACAGAGCTTCACACTGATTCTTCACTGGTGTTCAGGGGCTCCTATAGGACACTCCCCTGGCTCCCTTGTCCTCCCTAAGGGCCCTAGGATAGCCTCACTTCTATATAGGGAAGTGCCGCGTGCTAGAAATGAGCCGCATCTCATCCCCAGTTGCAAAGAGACCTGTGTAACTGCAGTACTTATTCAGGCTGGTCCTGGAGTGGCTCATCCTACAACCTGAAAGTTGGAGGGGACATGGCAGGTTCTGTAGACCCTTACCGTGGCCCTAAGGCTCAGTCCTCAGAGTTTCAGCTGCATATCCCAGATGAGCTGCAGGGTCTCCATTCTGTGTGCTGCCTCAGGCCTGCTGAGATGACCCGGAGCTTCAGGGGCAGGCCCTGTGAGCAAACTTGGGGTTGGGGAGCACTCTGGGGACCCAACCCCCATGTGCCTGCAGTTCCCAGAAGCCACTGCTGCAAGTCCGATGGTCCCATCCACAGCAGAGTCCTGGCCCACTGCACCCACACCTCCTCTCTCCCCTGCCATATCCCACAATTAAAGTATCGCTACTAACCCTAGTAGTATTCTCCAGAACAGAGAGGGGCCTGAGTGACCAGCTTCACCCAAACACGCAGCAGGCAAGGGAAAGTGGTAGGCAGAGTAAGGTCAAGGGTCAAGGGTACGTTGCCGCAGGCTCTCTCCATTCACTTAAGCTCTACAGATCCTAGTCTGCTAGCATCTATGTGCCCTGCAAGGGCTCCCCAAAGTTCAGTGTACCAACACTGTAAGGAGTTTAGCTCAAAGCAGGCCACCACCACATACCACCTCAGGAGCCCCACCCTGACAGTTACGAGGTAAACTCGGGGACCCTCAATTCTGACCAGCTTATACAGAACATAAAGACATGTGAGCTAAACTCTGCGCCACTTCAGTCTAGGCTGTGCCTGTGACAGGATGGACCTTTCCAGAAATGCGAGGGGCACAATTCACATGAGCAAGCCCAGATCAAGAGACACCTGTTTTCACCTTGGTGGCATCTGTGGTCTCGAGGCTGCAGTCTGGAGACAGCAGAACAAGCAGTAGCATTTGGAGAGAGGCGTGGGGGTTGGGGGGCTGAGCAACATGGGCGGGGTCGGTCATTTCATAAAAAATGACCACCCCCAGATAGGCAAGTGAAAGCAAGAACTTCCTGGGCACCCAGTAGGACCTCCTCCCAATGCACGACAGTCTACCCACAGTGGGCCTGCGGAGGTTGGCTTTATGACAGTTGAGCCTGCCCCCTCCCTGTTCCAAGGACTTCAGCTACCCAGATGTAGCAAGGAGGACACTTGTGGACACCACTGGGAGAAGGGTCTTCTTGATAAGGCCAGCATGCAGGGAGTGTGTCAGTATACCATGAGGCCTACAGTGACACACAGGGTTCCCTGTGAAGAGAGACCTCCCTGCAGAACTTGGCACTAGCTACCTGGATGCTCTGCACCTCAGCATCCAAGGAGAAGTTCTTCTAAACCAACGTGCCTGTGTGGCACTTCTGAAGCAGGGCTGGTCCTACAATGGGTCAAAACCCAAGGACTTTAACCCTAAGCAGAGCCCTGGCAGGATACTGAGAAAGGGAGTCCCCTAGGTGGTGTGTTTTGCTGGAGGAGGCCTGGGCTCATTCTGGCCTGCACAGGAGGGTCCCTCCAAGCTCCTTCCAGCCTAGGCCAGGTGAGTGGCTGGCTTGCTGTGCTGCAGTGCCTCCTGCTCCATTCCCCCTTTCTGACTGGCCTGGCAGTCTGTATCACTGCCAGTGCAGACCCTCTGCTGTGGTGTGGGTGCCCCTCCCCGCCCCCACCATGATCCTCAGGGACCTGGAAGTGATATTCTTCTGTCATTGCTGTTTCAGAAGCCCGGAGGTCATGAGCACTGTCTCAGGTACACGGAGCACGACGGTCACCTTCACTGTTCGCCCTGGCACCTCCCAGCCCATCACCCTGCAGAGCCGGCCCCCAGACTATGAAAGCAGGACCTCAGGACCAAGACGTGCCCCAAGCCCTGTGGTCTCGCCAACGGAGTTGAGCAAAGAGATTCTGCCCACCCCTCCATCTGCTGCCGCAGCCTCTCCCTCCCCCACACTCTCAGATGTCTTTAGCCTTCCGAGCCAGTCCCCCGCAGGGGACCTCTTTGGCTTGAACCCAGCAGGACGCAGCAGGTCGCCATCCCCTTCAATACTGCAACAGCCAATCTCAAATAAGCCTTTTACAACTAAGCCTGTCCACCTGTGGACAAAACCAGATGTGGCAGACTGGCTGGAAAGTCTGAACTTGGGTGAACACAAGGAGACCTTCATGGACAATGAGATTGACGGCAGCCACCTGCCGAACCTCCAGAAGGAAGACTTGATCGATCTTGGGGTGACTCGAGTTGGGCATAGGATGAACATAGAAAGGGCTTTGAAGCAGCTGCTGGACAGATAAGGGTGGTTGCCCTGGGCCTTCACAGACTCCTCTGTTATAAGTAGAGATGGGCTTATGTTGACATGTGTGGTGGCCAAGCAGAGGCTGAGAGCACCAATCTCCGGTCCGTGGGTTTGTCTCTGGGTACCCAAAGAAGTGCTGTGGGTGTCCTTGGTATGGCCAAACCGGGGCCTCAAAACAACCCAGCTCTCCATGCAGATTTCTTGGGCGGCTTCTGTCCAAAGGGACGGTAAGGGGGTTTTCTGTCATGGTCTCAGAGGCTCCCATCGATGGCATGTGGGACCCTCTCCTTCTGTGGCAGGTACCAGTGTACTCCAGATACCTCCTGAGGCCTCCCTCCTCTGCCTCCTGGGCAGCTCTCACCCTCAGCCCCAGAACACAGCCTTTCTTCAGGCCTATGGTTCCTGGGTGGGCTCCTTGGCTCCTGTCCCTCCCCTGTGCTTGACTCTCAGTGAGCAGCTCCAGGTGAGCCCTGCCTGAGCCAGCTGGTAGAGAAACACCGTCCATCCCATCTGCCTCCTTGTCCGACTCCTGTGACGTGTATCTGAGCTTTCTTTGGCTCCAAGGTCCTTGGCAGTGGTGGCTGTGTGGACAGGATCGTGCCCAGCTTGCTTAACTCTCTTTATTTCTGCAAACCGATTAGCATAATTCCAGGGTGGCCAAAGTCACACGGAGTTAGTCAAAGCACAAAGTCACGATCCTGAGGAGGAAGGAGGCCTGGCCGCCGAGCCAGCCGGTGTGTGTGGCTGCCCAAGCACACAACCTCCTCCGAGACGAGAGCAGGTGTGTCTGCCCAGAGCATCTGCCTAGGAGGGAGAGGTGGAGGCTCTCAAAATTTACTTTAATTGGATGTCTGCTGAGCTCCACAGAGGTCAGAACAGGTGAGCATCCGCTCTAACAAGGACAAGAAGACCCGAGGCTCGTGGTAAGCAGGGCCGCCACAGGGAAGTTGTCCTCCTTGTGAGCCAATGGGATACCATGCTCTCTGTTCCACACCGGGCCATGGGTGAGCATCCTGCTGAGGCAGCCCTTTGGCTCTCATAGGCCAAGAGAGGTGGAACTCAGGGGCCTTTCTCCCTTCCCTCAGATAGTGGGGGTCCCACCAGCTTGTCTTAACCATACCATACATCTGGGTCTCAGAGAAGCCCGCGGTCAGGACCTGGTGGAGAAGAGAAAGCGGGGCATAGGCTGTAGGTATGCATGGAAAGGAAGCTGGGAGTATCCCGGACCAAGCCACATCTCAGGCCCAGCCACTGAGCCTACTCTTCTTGCCCCCTAGATCTCTCCCTCTCAAAACAATACCTCTAACATCCCAGGGAGGTCACACTGCACACAGCCACCACGCAGCCAGCTAGGCTCCCATACACCCCACTCCCTTCCCCGCACTCAGAGGGGGCGTGAATGTCAGGTTACGGTTTTATTATTTCATAACTAGCCCAGCCCATCTCTAATTATAAAACTTTTTTAAAACTTTTTTTTCCTTCACTTCCGCTTACAACCACGTGTCTGACAAGGCCTGGAACAGCTCTAGAATGAACACATAAAATTTAGCAATTTAAAAAAAAAATTCTCTTTCTTTACTGCAAGTTTAAATATGTGTACAGATAGTTCATAAGCACAATATTTTAAGGGGAAAAAAAGTGGCTGGTCTACTGGGCAGCCTGTGTGCCACCTAGTGCTGGAACGCTAAAAGGAAAAAAAAAAAAAAAAAAAAAAAAAAAAAAGGCTTGTGGTTTAACAATACCATTTCCTTGAGACAATTACACAGGAGACCTTTTAAAAGTCACCCTTTCCCTGGACAATCAGAACCTGCAGCATTGGGTCATTTTCCAGCTTTTGCCAGAGCTTCATCATTGACAAGCAGTTATTTCTTCAAAAGGATTAGAATCCACAACTTGACAGTTTCTCCAAAACCAATGCATGCGCGCGCACACACACACGTGTGTGTGTGTGTGTGTGTGTGTACTTGTACAAGCCATTATGAATGCGCCCCTTGATATGGAGAACAAGGCTTGGAATATTATTCGGTCCCCCCAAGCCCTTTGCAGGTCAATCCCAACTTCTGAATCATCCGATCAGCTGGCACCAGGTGACTGTTGAGCACCTTGCTCTGGGTTTGGTCATTTTCCCACAGCAAGGCAAGTGACTGAGTCAGGCTCCAGAGACACTGCAAATCCAGACACTGCAGGTAGCCAGTGAAGAATAATTCAGAGTGTGAAAATGTGGCCCCACCATTAACTTGTCTTCCAGTGGGTGGTTCTTCGAAGTCCCCTCAGTGTGCCATGTCACTGGGCTCCTCTCCTTTGCCTCTGCTTGGTATTACCTCTGTGCTCAGTGCCAGGCAGATGCTGGGCAGGAGATCTGGTGGCTTGGGGCCCGCTGAACTTAGGCAGCGGGTGACAGGCCACGACTGCCTTCCTTAGACTTCAGGCCACATGCCACCAAGCAGAAGCAAGCTGACTGCCAGCCTTGGGAGCTGATAGACCAGCTTTGCATGGAGTGTATGGTCACAGAAACATAGCTGGACCTATTGGAACCTACCCCCACCCCCCACCACCCAAACACACACATTGGCCTAGATGACTGAGTCTCTGTCTGTGACAGTTGATTTTGCTCAGAAAGCAATAGTCCCTCATTGAAATTGCTGCCTAGTGCCCCCCCACACACTGGGAACAAGTCAGGACCAGGCCCTACCCCAGGACCCTCTTCAGTGGTGAATCAGATGTTAAACTGCTCATAAGGACCATGTTACCACTATTCCAGGTTTTAAGATCAACTTTTGTTATATACTGTAATTTAAATAACTGCATAAATTTACATGCCTAGTTTCTGTAATATTGTGTATACAAAACCAAAATCTCTCAAGCTGTAAATTGTGTATACCCGCCAGGATCCCTACTCTCGGGGGGGTCCGTGCGCATTTTAGATTTAATTCATACAATTAAAAATAACTCAATGTGACTGCTGGCGTGCTGAAACTTTACATAAGAATTATTTGTGATACTTTAGTTAATAAAATGGTGACTTTTTTTCCTGAGTTATTGAACAAGCAATTACCCAGCTGACCTGGCAATGACTTTTTTGTGTGTGCAGGTAGGGGGGGCCACAAATATTGATATTTTTTTTCTCCCATTAGCAACTTTGGGTTTTAAATACTACTATGTTTCACACTATAATTTGTGTGTAACAACACATGTCACATTATCTTTGTTGCTGTTAATTTTGTGCTCTTTTTCTTTTTTAGGCTTTATTTATTTAGAAATAGAGAGAGAAAGAAAGAAGGAGGGAGGGAGAGGGAGAGAGAGAGAGAGAGAGAGAGAGAGAGAGAGAGAGAGAGAGAGAGAGAGAGAGAGAAAGAAGTTCCTGTACTTTGCACTTTTCCCCCCAAATCCTTCAATCTCTTGTATGGCAACCAAAATTACTGTTAAAAAAAAATAAATATACTCTTGCAATAAGGTTGTGGTTCTGATTACAAAGGGGAAAATGGAACCGACTCCCTCAGAGCTGTCAAGCTTGTCATCTGAAGTAGGGTGTTGGCACACTTTAGCCAGCTTTATCTGGACAAGGTGACAGGATGGCATCTTTCCCTCAGCTGCTTCACCTCAGGCCTGTTTCCTCAAGTGCCCTCATTGTCTAAATGGAGACCTTGTATATTATTTCAGAATTGTGCAAAATGTCAAAATGGGCCTGTGTGACCCGTTGTGTGAGCATTGGGCCCCAGGCCTGGCTGTGCCCTTTGCTTTGGGATGGGACACAGGGGCACCCCGAAGACTGAGCCAGGCTCTGTTCCCTCTTCCTGGGGAGGAGAGATGCCCTCACAGTGCTGAGGGTTGTCGGCTGGCCACAGGCCATGGGAGCTGAAGACCTAGTGGCTCCTCTGGCTGGCCTAACCGGGTGATGCTTCCAGCTGCAGCAGCAGGCTAAGGCCAGGAGAGCAAGATAGAATCTGGGTCTTTGGCAAACAGCCGAACCAGGAGCCCAGCGCCATCTGTGCACTCCTGGAAGTATATCTGAAAAACACTGAGCCTCTCTGGCCTCCTGAGTTCCCCCAACAGGGTCTTTCCTTGGGCCACACCCTTCATTCAAGTGTGTCCCACTGTGTCCCCATCTTTGTCCTTTGCTCCCTATGCTCCTCCAGTAGGATGCTCCCAGACCATCAGCTCCCCCCAATGGGATTTTTTTTTCCAGACTCCTTGGTAAGTGGGCATTCGTCAGGGCCGACCCTCTATTTACTTGAACTGTACTTGAGGCATTTGCTCTCCAGGGGTCTGGACCATGCCTGCACCTGTAGACGCCCTGGGTTGGAACGTCCCGGAGGGAAGGGGTCACACAGCCACTGGCACACAAAATGCCTCCTTCAGGTAGAGTCTGGCAGTGTCCAGTTCCCTACCCCATTTCTAGCAACCCCATGGCTCACCCTTCAAGTCCCCACTGTCCTGGTGACACTGTTTTGTCCTGTGCTCTGGGACGTGGGTCTGCAGCTCACAGTCTTTGCTGGTTTATGTTTAAAGTCACAACAGCCACTGTTAGAGGCTTCTACTAGAACTCTGTTAACAGCCAATCCGAAACTTTAATATGAGCCTTCAAATAATTATACTGAATAGAAAATTCGATTTAAAAACCAACAAACAAAGTGTGTGCCTTGGGTGTTTTGAATTAATCTGCATACTACCATACTGTAAATGTGTATTTGATGAGAGAATCACTATATCTTCAATGTATAATGTAGCTGATAAAAAAAAATAGTTCTAGTGCCTTGTCTTCTGAACCGAGACGCCCATATCAATGCACAACCTAAAGAGACAAAGCCCGACTGGAGAACCGAGTGCTGAGAGGAGCTAGCCCCTGGGTGGGGCCCCTTCTCATCAGAAGACTGTGGAACACACACAGTCGTTTACGCTTAAAAATAGAGAACGTTTAAACAGAATTGTGTTATCAATTAATTTTCCATTAAAAATGCTCTCTGCTATAACACGTCCTGCATTTTCATTTAAGTACAAACACGGTTTAGAGAAGTGTCATATGGGGGTGGGGGGGGGTGTTGTCTTTTCTTGAAGCCATTGGGGTGGGCAGTGCTTGTGTTGTGTTGCCCCCTGGTGGTGATGCTGGTCAGTCATGCTTACCAAGGTCAGCAATGGTCTTTGGTTTCTTGTTTTGCTAAAAAATGCACAAAATACGTGCATTCTAGTGACTAAGACCACACACTGTCCTCTTTTGAAAGGAAAGGGACACTAGAAGTATGTCAGTGCAATTCTGACCTCACAACTGTAAACTGTTTCTAGGAATCAAAATGTCAGACATATCTGAGTGGCCTCCATTTGGGGTGGGACACACAGTGGAAGCAAGCATTTTGTCTCTGGGTCTGGACTAGTCACAAGTATAGTGAGCCCCTGGGGACTCTTGCCAGAGAGGAGAGTGATGCCACCACACACCATGTCTCCTCAGCCTGCTGGTGCAGAGGCAGGGTGTGCACCATGCTGTGTGCACTGGCCTGCCATAGAATGGCTCTCCTCTCCCCTCCTCTCTCTTCCCCTTCCTCCCTTTGCTCCCCCCTCTCCCCTCACACACACGTTAAAGGTGTGAGCAGTACCTCAGACTCAGAATTCTCCCACCAAGACTGTCATGTGGCTGGGCTCCAGCCAGCAGGCTGTGGACATACAGGTCACGGAGTTTCAGGCAGGGCAGGTCCCAACAATCCCAAAAGCTGAGTCACTGTGCAGAGAGGATCACCTTAAGGTGTCAACATTGCCTCCACATAAGGCATGTGGCCTAGGCTTAAGAGCCCAAAGGTGAGACTGGACACTGTTTACAGGCACTGGGTGAGATGACCAGGCATCCTGGGGACACACCCTGGAGTTAACTCAGCAGCCACCCGCTCTCCCAGATGTTCGCGAAAATCAAGCCACTCTGATGCTGTCCCAGAACTGTTATAAAAAAAAATGTGTTCTCTACCCCAGGACTCAGGAGTGCATTGACCTAAGGGGGGGGGGTGGCCAGGCTGGGCACATCAGGGCACCCTCCTAGAGTGTGTGCCAGCTATGAGGCAGAGCAGTACTCCAGAGCACGTCACAGTCTCCATGTGGAGCCATGTCCTGCCCAGATCACGGAAGGAAGAGGTCCGTCCAGTTCACCGCACACTCTCCCTGGCCAGGTCCACCTGGAGAAAAGAAGCCACAGGTGCCCTGGGAACAGGCCCCTTGGCCAGAATCCACACCTGATGACAGCCTCATGACCTCTCCCTGTCTCCTTCCCAAGTCTGTAGCACAATGCAGAGGTTCTGGCGGTTCGGTACTACCTAGGATCACAGCCCACACCAGCTTACAGAGGGGAAAGGAGGCTGGATTCTGAAACAGTGAGACACCCTAACTTCCTTATCTATGATCAAGATTGCCATATTTAGGGACCCTACCCCTCAAATAGGCACCTTGGCTAGGTGTGGCATGGACTTCAATGCTCCCTGAGAGCTGTCATCAAGCTGATGTCCCTTTTATAGATGAGGCTCAGACATGTAGATGCCATATGGAGCAGGAGTTCCCAAGGCCTAGTCCTGGGCACACGCAACCTCCACTCACAGCTGTGAACTACCTGCATCTGCTGGTGTCAGCCACAGCTGGCCCTGGTGCTCACGGTGACCTCGATCCTGACCCATCCCTGTGGCCTTTTCTCCCACAGCATCTTCTGCCTGTGAGAAGGCGCTTCCCTTTCTGCCCTTCCCAGATCACAGCTGTCACAGTGGAGGTCAGAGCCAGAGAGGACAGGAGCAGCCATAAGCACAGACCCACCGCCCTGAAGCCACAAAGGAAGCCGGAACGGAGCAGAAGCAGACCTCCCTGGCCATAGGCCACACCATCTGAGCCAGCTCCAGGCAAACGCTCCACTTTCAATTTGTGAAACGTGACTACAAAGACCCTGTCAGAGACTCTGAGAATGCAGCAGCTCCAAGGGAACCTACAACCTGAACCCTTCAGTGCTCTATGGCATTTTGGGGGGATGGAGAAGGGGTGCTCAGTGGATCACATGACTGCTCCTCTCCATTATGGGGAAGGGGCCACATGAGAGACAAGCCACGTATGTTTGCGGCAGGCACAGGAGTCCTCAGCCATGTGCAAGAAGGTGGAGCTCAGGAGTATCTGACAGGAGGTGCATTCTGGGAACCAGGAAACCAGCACAGGTAGACTGATGCTGGGTTGATCCCACTGGGTTTGTGGGTCATTCCTTCATTAGATGCACACTGGGACATAGAAGAGGGACCCACAGCCTGCCTCTCTTCCCAGCCTGACAGCATTTGTTCTAAAGCCCTTGGTCCTGGCCCTGTTTTCTTCACTTTGGACTCTAAGCCTGTCCCCGTGGCTGCAGTATCCCTGACCCCTCACGGAGGTGAGGCATGTGTCTTTTCTTGACTACTACTCTCTGGGCCTGGCATGGGTGTTGCTGTCAAGAGCAGCTGTGGTCACCCTACATAGGACAGGGTGTTTCCAGATTCTTGGTGCCTTGTTCAAAGAACTGAGGAAGTGTACACAAACAGAGAAAGAGCAGGGGCTTTACTCAGAGGCAAAGTTTTGTACAGCAAAGAAGCAGAGGACCAAGAGAGTGCAAGGGCTCTGGTCATGGCTGGACTTCCTTCTGTGGGGAGGAGGAAGTGGCTGCTAGGTATGGGGTTTGGATAGTTTTATGTTGGTTTTCTTTGGGGGGGGGGGGTGGTCAAGTCAAGGTTTCTCTGATTAGCCCTGGCTATCCTGGAACTCATTTCATGGAGCAGACTGGCCTTGAACTCACAGAGATCCACTGACCTCTACCTCTAAGTACAAGGATTGTACTTAGAACTAAGGCCAAGCTATCAGCTAAGAAAGACACTGCCTCTGTGTAAGGAGGGATCACAAAGAGACGAGGCACGTGAATGCTGTCCTCCACACCGGAGTCTGACCCAACAGGAAAGGAGGGTGGGGTGGAGATGTTGGCTACTGTGTCTTAAGACTAGAGGACCAACAGGGTGGCACACTTCTTTAATAACCGCGCTTGGGAGGCAGAGGTAGGTGGATCTCTGTGAGTTCGAGGCCAGCCTGCCTTACAGAGTGACTTCCAGGACAGCCAGGGCTACATAGAGAAACCCTGTCTCAGGAAAAAAAAAAAAGAGACTAGAGTACCAGAAGAGACAACTAAGACATTTGTGGGGTGCAAAATAGATCACCCCACAAGTTGGGGGTGTGGCCTCAGTTAGTAGAATGCTTTGCCTAGTATTCATGAAACTCAGTATTTGATCTCCGGTGTGGTATTAGACTGGGCACAGTAGCAGATGCCTTTAGTCCCAGCACTCAGGGTCACCAGAATGTCCTGTTTCATAGGCATCTGACCAGGGCCTGCACCTTCCCCATGATACATGGCCTTACTAAAGAGACCCTCCCCCACCAAAAAAAGCCTTCTCATCCCAAACATGGAAAGCACAGACAGAATGACAAAAGAGCCCAAGCCCAACTTGGCAAAATGAATGTGTTTTGTTTTGTATTAGTTGCCTCTCTGTTGCTGTGCTAAACACCATAACCAAAGCGACTTAGAGAAGGGCTTATTGAGGCTTAACAGTTCTAGAAGGGTGAGTCCATCATGGTGGGAGGTAGTGCAAGTGTTATAGCTCTGAGGGGAAAGGTTTTTCTGGTAGTCAAGAGCCAAGGACTACTACAAAGTCACACCACACAACAAACCTCATACAAGAGGTTTTTTTTTGGGGGGGGAGGGGAAGACACAAGAGGGTGGCTGCCGCTGGGACAGAAACAACAGTGAACTGAGCAGGGGGCAGGCTTATAGAGGGTTTCCTGGACATGGAGTTTTTCAGGTTGGAGATTTCCAGGGTGGGGATTTGTGAAATTTCAAGTCCTGAGCTTGGGGAGAGCCCAGGCATTGACAGGCTTTCTGGCTCAGGGATTGGTGGAGTTTGGTGGATTTTCAAACGCAGTAAGTTCAGACCTTTTGGCTTAGACACCCAACCCAGAATCAACTGAAAACAAGTGAGGGGTTGTCCACATTGAGCTGACCTGTGGACACGTCTATGGAGATTGTGTTAACTGATATGGGAAGATCCAGCCCACTGTGGGCAGCACCAATCCCTATGCAGAGGCTCCTGAACTGTGTAAGAGTGAAGAAATCCAGCTGAGCACAAGCAAACAAGGTAGACAGAGGCAGAAAAGAGAAGCTTGGGCACCTGGTGCCCAGGGGGAATAGGTAAACACTATTAAGTGCACTTGGCTATCGCACGCCCTGGGTCCTTAAGTACTTCTTGCTCTTGAGCCTGATCTCACTCTGCCATCCAGGCTGGTCTTGAACTTAGGAGCTCAAGTGATCCTCAGACCTTGAGCTTGCACATGCTCACAGACTGTGAAGGTGTGTCCCAGAAGATGCCACACTCTAGTGGTTCAGATGATGATTACAAGCACCTAATTGGAGACAGGAGGCCATTTGTCTCCCCCTTTTTCCAGCAAGGAAGTTGGAGCAATTGTAGGTAGTGTACTTGCCACAGGGTGGAGGGGAACAATGGGTGGCCTGTCACCAGAGCCCCCAGGAAAGCGGTCACCTCCACCCCAGCCCACTCCCAGAGCCTCTGCCCTCCCTTTGGAGCACTCTCTTCTTTGTGGTGGCTGTAGGCTCAGTTTTCTTAACAAATATATTTTATTACGAACTTATTAACCGAGAGTACCTCACTTATAACCCAACTAACCTAAACAATAGGAAAAGAAGATTAAAGACTACAATAACAAACCTGTAAGGTTGTCAGTTCCAAGGAAGGAGTCTCCTGGCGTCATCAGCAGGATTTCTTCTGCCGGAACCTGGAGCAACCAGAAACCGGAACCTCTGCCGGAGCCTGGAGCCCCAAAGCCTTCGCTCTAGGAGCGTCTCAAAGCCAAGACAGCCAAAACTATCCCAAGTCTCCAAAGGCCCCGCCTCTTGTTTTGGGCTCACATTTATACCTCCTCTCAGCATTTGTTCAAGGATGATTTTCAGCTGCTTAAGAACCAATCTCCCCCACATGGTGGTTCAACTTCTGAGGGGATAAACATCACCTGCTCTCTCCCAAGTCTTTTTCTCATCTCCCATTTGGGATCTAAACAAAAAAACGTGTTACTCTCTCCTTCAGGTGGCCACATGGAAACTGAAGCTGGCAATGGCCAACGGCTCCCCGAGCCAGCCCTAACAGGGCAGAGCTGTCCCCTAGGTCATTTCATTTTCTAGCCTTAGCATGGAAGACACCATGCTCCCTGAGCACAGCTGTCTCTAGTTTGTATTCATCAGACCTTACCATTGGCCATCAATGACTTCAGGGCTCCCCAGAAGCCACTGCCCCTTCCTTCATGGCTCCCGTCACTCCTAAGCTGGCCATCACCAGAACTGAGTCTCCACTTTCATGTCCCAGCAGCTCAGAACACACTGCTGTCCAGAAATCTGCCCTGAACCCCACCGCCACTCTGCATCTTCCTCAGGCCAAAGGGGCTGGTGGATGGACCTGACCTTGAGGTGGGTGGTGAATTACTCCTGTTTCTGCGGTGTTAAGACTCACACCTGGTGCCTCTGAACGCCAAGCAAGCATTCTACCACTGAGCCACATCCCTAAGCCCATCTAAGAGGAAAGCTAGGATAGTGAGGACCATTCATACTGGCTCAAAACCAGAAACAGACCTACCTACAATGTCCTGTTCTGGCTAGGCCTCTGTCCCTGCCCTAGTCATAGACAGAGGGGACCAGCAGAGCCTACATCTTCACGTTCTTGTCACCCCATCTCTGCCCACCCTCCAATTATGTGAAAGCCACCTTGATTCCCCAAAGCGGCTGCAATCTCCAGGGCAGAAAGCTCTCTACTATAAACACTGGGTTGAGGGTCCTGCAGTGGGAGACGAGTGGCCCTCAGGTTTAGATCCTGCAAGCCACACTGGCAAATTCTACTTACCAACCAGGAGGTAGACCAGGGCTGGCTGCCATACCCAGGGGTCACTGCAGGGACTTGTAACTGGAAGGTCACATTGGCACAGCAGAAGCAGGCACTGTAGGAGGCAATCAGGCTCCCACAGGCGGGCCAGGTGTCCCTCAGAAACCACCCCCATCAGTTCCCAACAGGTGAGGGTCCAGGTGGACCAGGACAAAGGGGTCACCTTCTTGGTACTCTAACTAGGAAGTGAGTGACCGCATTCCCGGACTGGAGCCAGCCCTCCAGGGACAACTGGGAGTGAAATTCTTCCCAAGGAACAAAGTCAAGTGTACAACTGGGCAGCCCACAGATGAGGTCACAGCTAGGCTGCGGAGGGGTCAGCAATGACTCCTTACCTTGTCTACAGCTCCAACAGTGCGCACGCTACCACATGTCAAGACTGGAGAAGGCAAGTGGCCACAGCGAAGAGTTGGGTCTCTGGGTTTGTCCCCATCATGAGCTCCACCAGCTCCGGTAAATGAATGCTAGTGTGGAGACTATGACCCACGGTTGCCCCACTGCCTCTCAGGGTTGTCAAGACCAGCTTCCACTGGCATCCCAGATCCCTCTGGTTCTGCACTCCCGCCTGGGAGCTACTCACTTGTCACTGAGAAAGGGGGAGAGGGGGCAAGGGGCGGAGGAAGCAGGCTGCCGAGCAGCACCCAGCTCTGAGCAAGTCCCAGTGGTTTGGTTACCCCTGCACCTGCTTGCTGCTTCTCTGCCAACCCTGGCTGGCCCAGACAGACCCTCCTTCAGCTACCAGTACTGTCCACACTGCTGAATTGTACCCTGAAGAGAAATGACACTTTTGTCAATATCACAATCATCAGGATTCCTTTAGAGGCTAATTCAGAATTGTGTGTGTGCCCCCACACTCAGAGAGGTCAGAGATCAACCTCAGCTATCATTCCTAAGTAGCTGTCCATCTTGTTTCACCAGACAATGTCTCCTCATGAGACATGGAACGCACTGATGCCACTGAGCCTGAGAGCCTCCAATCTCCACCTCCTCAGAGCTGGGACTGCAGGCAAATCCCACTGCACCTGGCTTTTTAGCTTTTTGAAACAGGGTTTCTCTGTGTGTAGCTTTGGCTGTCCTAGACTCACTTTGTAGACCAGGCTGGTTTTGAACTCACAGAAATCCACCTGCCTCTGCTGCCCAAGCGCTGGGATTAAAGGCATGTGCCACCACGCCCAGCTGCACCTGGCTTTTTAAAACGAATTAATGCATATGCATATAGGTTGGTGTGGGTATACTCATGTGTGTGCAGGTACCCACAGGGACCAGATGCATAGGCTCCTCTGGAGCTGAGATTACAGGTGGCTATGTGTGGCCCAACATGGGTGACAGGACTGAACTCAGGTCGTCTGCAAGAGCAACACAAGTTCCTAACCATTGACACATCTTTCCAGCTCTCCCAATCCTTCCTCTAGCCCCTGCACCTGGCTTTTTTTGTTTGTTTGTTTTTAAATTAAAGAAGTACTCTCACTGTATACCCAAGGCCTGGAATTCAGAGCTCAGTATGCCTGGGATTAAAGGCATACACCACCACACCCTTCTTTTCTGCACCTGGCTTTTCTTTTTTTCTTCTTTTTGGTTTTCCAGATAGGTTTTCTCTATAGACCTGGCTGTCCTGGAACTCACTATGTAGACCATGTTGGCCTTGAACAGGAAAATCTGTCTGCCTTTGCCTCCCAGGTCCTGGGATTATAGGCGTGAGCCTGGCTGTGCATCTGGCTTTTAAAATTAAGTGCCGGAGACTGAACTCACTCATGATTATGAAGGTTTTCTCAGTGTGACAGGACCTGGACCAGCGGTTCTCAGCCTGTGCACCGAATGGCCCTTCACAGGGTCGCCTGCAGGCACTGGAAAGCACAGATATTTACATCATGATTCATACTAGCAGCAAACAAAATTACAGTTACAAAGAAGAAACAAAAAGCATCTTCCGGTTGGGGTCACCACAACATGAGGAATCGTATTAAAGGGTTACAGTATTAAGGCTGAGAACCACTGCCTTGACTCAGCTGAAACGCAGGCCGCTGCCATGCCTGTAGGGGCTTATCTGATGATGTTAACTGACTTGGGAAGCCATCTTAACAGTAAGCAAGGCTGAATGTGGACATGATGTGACCAGCTGCTTCCTGCTTACACTGCCATGCCCTCCCCATGATGGACCCTCCAACTGTGGCAAAAATAAACCCTTGTTCTTAACATTGTTTCTGTCAGGATGTTTTGTCACAGCAAGAGCCCAAGAAATGCAGCAAGCACTTTATCCACTGTTCCTGTTCAGATCCCGGGCAGATCTAAAAGCACCTGTCAAAGAGTGGCCCTTCAAGGTGCTGGGGGCTGCCTAGCTGTCCTGGCAAGGGACTGTGCAGGCTTGATAAAGGGCACCTGAGCTGGGCCCCGGGAACCCAACACCAAAGCCACCTTCAACAACAGAACACAGAGACAAAGTGCTGCAGGAGACCACACAACAAATGGATCAAAAAAAGTTTATTCTGAATATTTAATTTTAAAAAATCCATACCTATGAGGTGTGCTACAGAATTCCAGATGATAATTCATATAGAAAACCTGACCTAACAACAGAAAGGCAAGGATTCTGCAAGAAAGCACATGGGGAGAAAACAGGCATTGATCCTCATGTGTCCCAGTGGTGGGGACTTGTCTACAAGGACATGCTGTCCGCCTGACTGTGCGCAACCAGTGTGGCCCAGCCTCCTGGTGTCTCAGAGATTGAAAGCATCTTAGGGACAGTTGCTCAGGGAAGCTGTGGCAGGCACCCAGGTAGGAACATTAGTTCACTCACAGTCCTGTTTTCAGCCACATCAATCAATCAACCAACCAACCAATTAATCAATCATTCGACTAATTGAATATATTTGGCAAAAAAAAAAAAAAAAAGAAGAAGAAGAAGACAGCTCCCTCGTAGGGAGATGCTTTTGGAAGCTTGCAGAAAAAGGCCTGCCTAGCCACGTGGCAGTCCAAGCACAGCCCATTCCAGGCTGCTCAGGGGTTGTAAGCAGATCCAAGACCCCCTCCGCCTGCCTCCCATGTTGGAAGCCAAGCCCAGGATAGCTGCCAGCACATCTCTTAAGATACGCTTTGTGCTATGGGCCTTGAATGCAGATAGGGGAAGGTAACACATCAAGGCGAGGCAACAGAAGAGGCTCAGCCAGGACTGTGGCATCAGGGAAGGGGTAAAGATGAGATGAGATGAGGGGGCAGAGTGCAGGAAGCCTGGGATCCTGGCTCGAGTTGTCAGTACTGACAGACAGGACTTCCCACGTAGTGTCAATGCTCCAGGGCTCCCAGAATCCTCTTCCACTACCACCTCACTTTCCTCTTCTTCTAAACACTGGACCTCAGAGAGCATCCTCACTGAGTGGCTATTCCAGGAGCACTGTCTCCATCCTGGGGAACCCCACTGCCATGGGTAAAGAGGGGAGGGGGGGCGGGGCACAAGGTCACACATACCACCAACCTCAGGAGAAGCACAGACCCTGAAGTGGCTACAATACCACAGTTAACTTGGATGCTGAAAGGAATCACCCAGGTCCTTTATGAACATGATTATCAGGTGTTAGCAAATTCTGTGGCAGGACATGGCCTGAAGCATCAGCAGAAGTATTAAATATAAAGGCAATATGTATATTCCCTTCCCCACCTTCGGAAAACAGAAACAGAAACCAACTCAAATGCACGCAGATGATCTGTAATATGAACCCTGTGCTGGTGCCAGTAGGTGCTGGACGGCTGCCTTACTGCCGCAGCTCCACGTAGTTGGCCGGGAAGAGCCCGTATCTGCCTTTGCACACCCCACGCCACCAGCCATCGTCAATCATTTCGATGTTGGTGATGATGTCATCGGGGTCAAAAGAGATTTCATCATCGCCAGCTAGGGAGGAAGAGCAGAGAGAGACTCAGATGGAAACGCCGCCTGCCATCATGACTGAGACCAAGACACCCACCCAGCAAGAGACGGGGCTCTGGAGAGGGCCTTAGTAGCTGCACACATGACGCAGGCAAGGGAGAAGGAAGCTGGAGGGCTACTAAGATCACACATGAAAACCTGGAAGCAAGCTGGGCATGGTGGCCTACGCCTTTAATCCCAGCACTTGGGAGGCAGAAACAGGTGGATTGCTGTGAGTTCGAGGCCAGCCTGGTCTACAAAGCGAGTCCAGGACAGAGAAACCCTGTCTTGAAAAACCAAAAAAGAAAAAGAAAAAGAAAACCTGGACTCTAGAGAGACGGAGGTGGGGTGGGGGTGGGGTGATGGCCAAAAGTCGCAGAACCCAGGAAATACAGTCCAGGTCTCCGTTCAGAAAGGGGACTTGAAAATCCCTCCATCTGAGCCTGGCACCTGAGGATTTGAGGGAGTCACAGCCATGCACCCCATTAAACGCTGCTCGAGTGATGACAGACTAGGCCAGGAGGAATGGATGATCTGACATGACTCATGGAGGGGCCATGTTGTTTCTAAGGCACCCCTCAACCACCACAGTAAGGTGGCCCTTGGGCACATGTGTAAGGTGTCATCAGTGGGAGAGTGGGGTGCATTCTTGTAGAATTCGGTCCCCAGTTTGCACAGTGAGTCTATCATGTCCAAGGGGGACTCTGCAGCTTCAGACCCCCAAGGATTCAGGAAGATGAGAGACAAGGGGGTGGGGGCACAGGCATGGGCGTCCTTGGCATCATCCAGGTAATATCTCCAAAGTTACTTCAATATAAATTGTAGGAACTGTTCCCAGGCACAGTCATCTTCACCTAAGGTATCACCCCCTGGGGAGACTGAGGCAGGATTGTCCAAGCCTGGGAGTTCAAGGTCAGACTGTGTAACACAGACACTGGCTCAAAACTAACATAAAATAGCTTTGTATTTGTGCCCAAAACTGGTCTCAGGAGAGGACTACCTAGGAACTTCCCCTGGGGCAGAAACATCTGTGTCCCCAGTCAGTGCCTTACCAGCTTGGTAGTCATACAGGGCGATGGCTGTGATGCCCAGGTCACTTTCATATCCATCATAGGTGTCATCCTCTGTAAGCAAAGCAGAAGTCTTGAGCAATGTACCAAGTCCTCTAAACATACTTACCAAGGACTCAAGGGAAAACTTGCTAACATAGAGAGGTCTGGACAGCAGCTGAGCTGTGGCAGGTATTGGGATGGAGGAATCAGATACCTCCTAGAGACAAAAGGACTTAGCCAGGTGGTGGTGGTACAAGGCTTTAATCCCAGCACTAGGGAGGCAGAGACAGAGGCAGACGAATCTCTGAGTTTGAGGCCAGCTTGGTCTATAGAGTGAGCTCCAGGACAGCCAGAGCTACCCAGAAATCCTGTCTCAAACAACAACAAAACCAAACCAAACCACTATAAGGCATTTTCTTAATTAGTGATTGATGGGGAGGGCCTAGCCCATGTGGGTGGTGTCCTCCCTGGGCTGGTGGATCTGAGTTCTTTAAGATAACAGGCTGAGCAAGCCATGGGGAGCAAGTCAGTAATCAGTACCCTTCCATGGTGTCTGCATCAGCTCCTTCCTGCCTCCAGGTTCCTGCCCTGTTTAGAGTTCCTGTCTGGCTTCCTTCATTAATGGACAGTGATGTGGAAGTGTAAACCAAATAAGCCCTTTCCTCCCCAATTTGCTTTTGTCATGGTGTTCTATCATGGCAACAGAAACTCTAAGACAGGTCTTGGCTTTCAAGAATAAAAGCTTAGACAGCAACTCTGACACCTACAAAGAAGCATGGCCACATGGACAAGTAACAAGTAAGTAGGCCAGCCTGGGCTACAGACTGAATGACTGTGGTGGTTTGAATAAGAATGGCCCCCTCGGGGGTGGAGAAATGGTTCAGTGACTGAGAGCACTAGCTGCTCTTCTAGAGATTCTGGGTTTAATTCCTAGCACCCACATGGCAGCTCATAACTGTCTATAACTGTAGTCCCATGGATCCGATGCCCTCTTCTGATATGTAGATGTACATACGAACAACATCCACACATAAATAAATAAATCTTAAAAGAAGAAGAGAAAGAAGAAGAAGAGGAGGAGGAAGAGGAGAAGGAGGAGGAGGAGGAGGAGGAAGAGAAGAAAGAATAGTCCCTATATATTTGAATGCTTTATTTGAAAGGATTAGAAGGATTAGGAGGTGTGGCCTTGTTGGAGGAAGCATGTCACTGATGATGCCAGGCCCAGCATTGTTCCTCCCCACCTGCCGGCAGATAAGGACATAACTTTCAACTACACAGCCAGGCATGGTGGAACACACCTTTAACCCCAGCACTCAGGAGGCAGAGGCAGGCAGATCTCTGTGAATTGAAGGCCAGCCTGGTCTACAAAGAGAGTTCCAGGACAGCCAGGGATACACAGAGAAACCCTGTCTCGAACAACAAAGCAAAGCAAAACCAACAACAAACCCTCTTAACTACTTTTTCAACACCATGGCTGCCATGCCTGTTGCCATGCTTCCTGCCATAATGATAATGGGCTACGGCTCTGAAACTGTAACAAGCCTCAATTAAATGCATTATAAGAATTGCCTTGGGCTGGGCGGTGGTGGTGTATGCCTCTAATCCCAGGACTTGGGAGGCAGAGGCAGGTGGATCCCTGTGAGTTCGAGGACAGCCTGTTCTACAATAAGAGTCCAGGACAGCCAAGGCTACACAGAGAAACCGTGTCTTGAAAAACCAAAAAAAAAAAAAAAAAGAATTGCCTTGGTCATAGTGTCTCTTCACAGCAAAAGAACAGTGACTAAGGCAGAGACTGAAAAAAAAAAAAAAAGTCCTATGCCACTAATGTAAGAGGAGCGGAGGCTGGGCACCAAAGGCCCAAAGGCTGCTCTGGGCCTCTCAGGCTGAGAGAAGCCGAAGCACTCTGCACCATCCCCACGCGCTGCAGGTGGGATGAAGAACTCACTTGGTCTAGCATTTCATTGGAATCTCAATTTCAAGGTACACAAGGTAACCTCACTGTTCATCTGCTTAGGCACTGGTTCATCTTCAGGGCATAAGTGATGTGCCTTTGAGGTGGCTGGGCAACAGGCAGTGCCCGCCAAGGAAGGACTCACCAGGCCAACAGATCCCTCCCCACTGCAGCCTGAACCATCCATGCAGCAGAGCATGGACCTTCCCAGGACTGCGGGATGGGAGCACTGCATCTAGCCCACCCTGATTCAGGGGGTGACAGAGAACTCACATTCCTGGACAATCAGACAGCAAGGCAACCCTCTCTGAGGAGCACAATAGAGGGGAGGACTTCCAGGGCATGGCTAGAGTAGGGTCCAGTACCTGCTTGGTAGTGGCCAGGAGCCTCTGTGGTCTCATAGACAGGTTCTGATGTGTAGGCTAGGCCTTGCTGGGTACTGGCCTCGGGGCCACCTGCAGCCTCAGTGCTGTACACAGACTCAGGTTCACTACTTCGGTAGTTCAGCTCTGACTTGAACGGAACTGCATCCTGGTGAGAGACAAACAGACATCTTTTATGTGTCACCTGAGTTGGGAGAGCTCCACTCACAAGCGATCTCCATGGTCAGATAAAGCGAGACAAGAATGGGGGCAGGAAGCTTCCTGTGGAGGGAAATGTGCAGAGCAAGCTGTCACAGGCCAAGGACATGACCCAGGTCCAGGTCCAGGACCAGTCCCATATGGCAAGGCGCTGGCAGCCAGAGAAGACTGCAAGGCCAGTTCCTATTGTGGTGGCTCCACACTGGACCCTGCCCCATCCTTCCTCCAAAGCTGATCACAGGGCCTGTCCCTGCCCCCAAGAACAATGCAGTTGCCAGCCTCATCAAACAGCTAATGCCCCAGCACTGGTCCAGTGAGAGGCATGGCTATGTATGAATGCCTCTGTTGGTTGGGCCACTAACTCTAAAGCCACACCACCTGGCAGGGAAAGGCACCTGCCACGCAGGACAAGGAACAGTGGTGTCAAGGAGAGAGAATCCTGGTGTTGTAAAGGTCACAGTCACCTAAGCCCCATGTCCATACTATCCCAGAACCCGTGAGGAATGTCACTGAGCTAATAGAAGGGCAGTATATGAGGACTGGCCGAGTTCCATGGGATGTGTCTATGGGAAGAGGGGCTCACTTCAGTGAGGGAGCCCTGAGTCCAGACAGTGTGTGGGAGATGCTAGGCAAGGTCTCACAGAGCTTCATGTGAAGAAGCCACAAGGACCAGAGAACAAGATGCTCAAAGGGCTAGGGGAGAACACTGTCTCAGGGCGAAGGGAAGGCCGATTTCAGAGGGAGCAGTCATTATGACCAACACACTGAGCATGCGCCATCCACTGACCTCCCAGAAGCCACAGGGAGAAGAAGGCCATGGTGCTATAGGCTGCCTAAAGGTAACAGCCGATCTACGAGGACACCTTGCTCCAGGGACACAGAAGGGGAGGGTGGCATAAGTCTGTAGGAGTCTAGGGCAGCCAACTTAGCCATATGACTACCCACCTCATAGATGGGGCTGGAAGGCGGTCTGTCCTCAGCTGGCTGAGGACTAGGGGATGCAGGGGGTGTCTGCTTCTTAGCTCTGGCTTGCTCCTAAGACAGAAGGACAGCAAATGCATGGTTAATGGTCAGCCTGGAAGTCACACCTGCCACTTCATAAGAGGATGGCACCCAGGTGGGAAGCTTGACACCTGCTGGGAGAGTAGAAAGCATGGATCGGTCATGCCTTCTCAAGGACTCTAGCCCATGGCACTCCTGTGTCATAAGGTGGGAAGATGTACTGTGATGTGCAGTGGACAGGGACACAGGGCAGATGTGCAGCGGTGCCATCAAGCCTCCCCTCCATCTTGCCTTCAGCCCATTTCCCAATTTGGGGCTCTGAGCCAATGCTACCATGGGCCAGAGTTTTGGGACCTTTGTGTGGGTAGTATTTTCTGCATGTGGGGAGACAGGTGGAGTGCTCTCCAGAGACCATGCCCCCACAAGGCAAAATCCTAGTTCCCAAGACTGCAACAGAACACTAAAAAGAAGATAGAAACCATTCCAGGCTGTAAGTGGGTCCATGTTACCCCAAAGTTTTGATAAAAGGAGATGGAGTAGAGATGACTAGGGGGAGCGATGAGGAATGCAAAGGGTGGGAGAAAGGAAGAGCCAAGGCAGCCTAGAGATGCTGAAGGCAGAACCTGGGATCTCCCCAAAGCCCCCAGGGCCACAGGACGCCTGGACTTCAGGGCTGCGGCGCCAAATAGGGGATGTTCTAACCACTAGGGGGACAAGCTCAGATAGCAACATGGGAAATTTACTGAAATCTTCATGTCCCCACAGGAGATGTTCAGGGTTGCAGTCAGGGCCCAGAGACAGGACTGAACCTCACCTATCCACTCCACACCCCCTCTTTAAGGGGACAATGGCCACACTATGTGCTCTTGAAAGAAACACCATAAAGACTCTTAACACAGTCTCTGCAGCCAAGGAACTGCCTGTAGTGCGACACTAGAACAGCCATGGCAATCACCAAAGATGCGCCCCAGGCATTGGTGGCCCTGTGCACCTGAGGGCAGGACCAATCTGGGCGGTCCATGCCTCCAGCACAATGAGGAGGCCAGGCTGTTAGTCAGGCCATTTGTGACTACAGGCTGTGGGGTTCTTCCCAGCCCTCCCTATACACAGCTGGACACCAAGAAGAGCTCTCACTGCCAAGTGCAGGTTTAAAGTCACACAAGGAGGTCAGGTCTAGTCTCGTCAGCTTAAAATTGACAGGAGACGATGGTATAAGACAGGAGGTGGGCAGGACAGGAAAGCACCACACAGCAGAGGCATTAGCATCAAGAGACTCTGATATCAGAACTAGATATCCAGAGCCACAGGACCCAGTCAGCCTGCAGTGATCTTCTAAAAAGGAGTCAAAATGCTGTAGGATGAGGCACGTGCACTGTGGCTGAACAAAGCCTGAGGTGTGAGCCCTCGCTCTGGGACTGGGCCTCTAAAGGGAGGAGCTATATACTTTACACACGCAGGGTCACTCCTACATGCAGCTGCATGTCCTCAGACACAACAAACCAGGACCAACTGTCAGTGCCGGTGCTCTCAGCGCCATCTGCCAACTGCACATCATCTTCTTTTTTTAAAAAAGATGTATTTATTATTTATACAGTATTCTGCCTGCATGTGTGCCAGCAGGCCAGAAGAGGGCACCAGATCTCATTATAGATGTTTATGAGCCACCATGCGATTGCTGGGAATTGAACTCAGGACCTTTGGAGGAACAGTCAGTGTTCTTAACCTCTGAGCCATCTCTGCAGCCCACACATCATCTTCTTTAATTTCCTCTGCATGGTCTCAACCCCAGCACCTCCTTGGGAGGAAGTGTGTGCACATTAGCTTAGATGGAGTCTCGTCTTTATGAATAACTTTGCATGGGTTACTGGGGATTCTACTTCCTAACCAATGTGGAGAGTCAAGGCCAGCACACATGTGGCCACAGGGCCACGGAGAGGCGCTGAGGATTGAAGGTGTCCTGATAGTGGGTGGCCAAGTTACTCTACCTCCCCACGGAAGCGAGCCTTCCTACCAGCACCTCTTGAATCTAGCTGGGAGCAAAGAAACTCTCCTGTGATATGCAAGCAAGCATATCATAGGAGCTTCAGGAAGGAGCCCCTCCCCACACCCACTTCCTCTACTCAAAGCAGTGACAGAGTGATGAAAAGGAACATCCTCCTCATAGTGTGTCCCACTGCAAACTTGAGAGAGGCAGCTAGGTCTTGGAATGGGACGCAGCATCTTTACTCACTTCCAGCTTCCTTCGAGCCTCCTCCTGCTCCTGCCTCTCTTTGGCCATCCGCTGAGCTCTCTCTGCTTCCGCCTTCCGCCTGTCCTCCTGCTCCCTCTCCTTTGCCAGGTTTTCAAAGTTAGCTCGGATATTACTGGTTTTGCTGGTCACTGGGAGGAAAGAGAGGACACATCTGTCTCAGAACACCTCAACAGGACAAAGCCACACCAGGGTAACACTGCAGTGTCGTCATCCTCATTTAGCAGGGAGGGTACCCAAAGAACCCAGTCAACTCACCTTAGGCCAGCCACATGCAACGCCCAAGGGAGACTGATGGGTGTCAGAAGCCCTGGGCTGGACCACAGTTGAGCTGGCCACTGTCCTAGCCAAGCACCACATGCTCAGGCTGAATGATCGCTAGCTCTAGGCTAAGATCTCTAGCCATGAAGGCTGGGTCGGGAGGGGTTCTGTCCCTAGCACCAAAAAAAATGAAGGAGGAGGAGGGGGAGGAGAAGGAGGAGGAGAAAAAAAGATTAAAGAAGAAGGAGGAAGAGGAGGAGAAGGAGGAGGAGGAAGAAGATTAAAGGAGGAGGAGGAAGAGGAGGAGGAGGAGGAGAAAAAAAGATTAAAGAAGAAGGAAGAAGAGGAGAAGGAGGAGGAGGAAGAAGATTAGAGGAGGAGGAGGAGGAAGAGGAGGAGGAGAAGGAGGAGGAGGAAGAAGATAAAGGAGGAGGAGGAGGAGGAAGAGGAGGAGGAGAAGGAGGAGGAGGAAGAAGAAGAAGAAGAAGCAGCAGCAGCAGCAGCAGCAGCAGCAGCAAGGAAGGGGGAATAATTTTAGAACAAACAAAACAAAAAAGCATTGGCTTTCAACACCTATTGACCCTTGAATATATTTGCCCTCATTCTGTGTGAGGAAAGCAGAGAGTATGCCAGTCATGACCAGTAAAAGCCTGTCTCAGGAATAGGCTTACTGTACTACTAAGCTCACAAGTGAACAGGTTTGTTCTGGGAACACCATTTTTCCAGACATAATAAGCGGGTTTGAGTGTCTGGCGGGCCGTTCCTCCAAGGTGAGCCTGTCTGGTAAAGAATATGTATTCCCGAGCCAAGTACAGTGGTAAATAAATAGATAAGGAAAGAAAGTATTGCTGTTTGTCAACATGAAAGTGCTGTTTTCAAGCAAACTCCTGGGTTGGCTGGGTGTCATGGCACATACCTAGGACCTCAACACTTGAGAGACTGTAGCAGGAGGATCACTTTAAGCACAAGGCCATCTGAGCTAATTCATGAGCTCAAATGCAAAAAAAAAAAAAAAAAAAAAAAAAGAAGAAGAAGCTCTGGGTTCTGGGACATTTGTAGCTGCTATCACAGTGTGCTGGCTGGTTTTATGTCAGCTTAACACAAGCTAGCATCACTGGAGAGGACGGAGCCTGAAAGAATCAGAGTCAGCACAGGACACACCAAGGCCAACCTCATGGAACAAAGATTTATTTGCCCCAGGGGGACAAAGGGCAGAGAATAAGAGACAGGGGACAAGAGGCAGAGGATAAGGGCAAAGGGAAAAGGGACGAGGGAGAGGGAGAAGGGAAATTGGCTCAGGAGGGACAATGACTACCTCTGAATAGACAGAAGGCAGACGTGGCCCGTACACGTGTACATAGGAAAATGGCACTTTATAAAGGGAAAGAGGGAAGCCCCGTGTCAGGAGGAGTTGGTTAGTTTTGATTGGACAGGTTTGGTCAGTATAGCATATTGATGGCTGGACCCTGATGGTCAGCCTTAGGAGGGAAAATGGCCAAAAAAGGGAACAGACTTTGGTGGCTAGCTTTAGGAATGTAACCTAATGGTTTAGCAGGAAGAGGGAACAGGAGGGGACAAGACCTGCCAGGGCCATGTTTGCCATGCTCCAGCCTTCCTAAGATCAGGCTTCAGCTGGGCAGTGGTGGTGTGTGCCTTAATTCCCAGCACCTGGGAGGCAGGGGCAGGTGAATCTCTGAGTTCAAGGTTTACAGAGCAAGTTCCAGGACATCCAGGGCTACCCAGAGAAACCCTGTCTCAAAACAAAACAAAACAAAAATCAGGCTGCAAGCAAGCCTGCTGGGCATTTTCTTAATTGGTGATTAATGAGGGAGGCCTGAGCCCATTCATTGTAGGTGGGGCCACTCCTGGGTTCTATAAAGCAGGCTGAGCAAAGCTATGGGGAGCAAGCTAGCAAGTAGCACCCTCCATGGCCTTGGCATCAGCTCCTGCCTCCAGGTTCCTGCCCTGTTTGAGTTTCTGTCCTGACTTCCTTCAGTGGTGACCAGTGATGTGGGAACATAAGCCGAATACACCTCTTCCTCTCAAAGTTGCTTTTGGTCACGTGTTTCATCCCAGCAAAAATCTCTAATTGATACAATGATCATGACAGCTGTCATTTAAAGCCTGTAATGAGATGGCTGTCAGGTGTGACCTCTCAGATTGTGTGAAAGGGCTCTGCAGGTGAGGAGCAGCTAATCTGGAGTCTGAAAACAAACAGTAGCACCACTGAGTGAGCAAGACTCTGGAGGTGTTCAGAGAGAGACCACAGCCCGCTGGGCCTCACACTCACACAGCATTCTCTCCCGCTGCCTAGCACGGTTTCTTGTTCCCTTGTAAGGTTCCAGCAGGCAGCAGGAGCCTGTGGTCCTGTGACAACACCACCCCCATCACCCAGCATGACACTGAGGCCAATTTCCACACTGTATTCTCTATTTAAGCACCTCATAGTCTTTGTTTGTTCGTTTGTTTGGTTGGTTTGGTTTGGTTTTTTGAGACAGGTTCTCTCTCTACAGCCCAGGCAGGTCCAAGCCTCACTATGTAATCCAAGCTGGCCTTGAACTTGTGGTAAGCCTCCTGCCTCAGTCTGCCAAGAGCAGAGATTACAGGTGGCATATGCCACCATGTCTAGACCCTTCTAATCTGACAAACAGTAGATATCAAACTCCAGTTGTACCTGCAGAGGCCTTTGCAAAAGGCCTTGGTTTTCATGTATCAAAAAAAGTACTGATCGTGGATCTGCAGTGGCCAAAGGTGAGTTGGGGATTTCTATCCTATACGCAAACGGCATTTTCCAGATGCTTCTCACCCCTCACTTCTCACATGCCCAGTAGGCACCTGAAGCGACACCTGAAGTGACACCTGAGTCACTGGCCAAAAGCTTGTGGATGAGAGACTGAGAAGCCTCTGCTTCTCTTCCTCAGGCTGTAGCTGGGACCAGTGAGTAGAGTGGGCTCAGGGGCTACATGTAGGCTGGTCCCAGAACTGGTCCCCAGCACCTCTTACCAATACCCTACAAGGTGAGGCCTCTCCCTCAGCCATGGCCGGGAGAGAGACCACAGGGCACGAACAGAGTACCCCATGGACCAGACAGTGCTTTCAGACTGCTAACACTCACCAGCCTCAATGGGGACAGTCTTTTGGTAGGCAGAGGGCACCTGGGCCACATCTTCAAAGGTAGATGCGTTCTGCAAAGAGAGAGAGAGAAAGAGAGAGAGAGGGATCAGGGAGTACTGTCCTCGCTCCTTCACAGCCAGGGCAGCTGTTGCCTCGTGAATGTGAGGGGCCTTCCCCAGCTTTCAAAACACCCGCCACCCCCCCCCCCAACACAGAGCTGTTGCCCCCATCCTACACTCTGCAGATTCACTGGGGCTCAGCTCCCCTTTCACAAACTCGCTTATTAGCACGCAGTTGCGCGCTCCTGTACTTAGACCGTGGGGCTCTGTAGGTCACAGGGTCACTTGGCCAGGCCCTTCCTTGCCCTTCTGCATGTTCTCTCAACATCCCGCACCCCAACCATGCTTATAGGCTCCAGAATTACTCTGGAAGGGATCAAGGAAGTAGAGTGGCTGACATAGGCACAGGCTCACAGGGCACTGACACCAGTGATAGCCCAGCCATGGGGCTTCTATATAAATGGATATTCAGGGTTCGGCGCATTCACCACTCCCAACACATGCCACCTAAAGAAGAGTAGCTAAAGGTGGTCCAGGGGCCCTGAGCAAATGCACTCTGTCCTCTAACTCAGTTGACTCCAGATGGGCTACATTCAGCTTGACCCTCCCCTCCAGTCTCAGAGCCCATCCCCCTTCTACAAGGAAGCTGAGACCACCAGCAATGAAGCGGCACCCTGCCCGTCGCCCATATGGAGCCCTTCTCAGCTGAGTGCCCCTAGGTCAGAGCTGTGCCCATCCTAGCTGCCCTCACTATCCTTTTTCCTCTTCCCAGATGGCCTGCCCTCACCCTGACCCTAGCTGATCCTGCAGAACAACCCTCACCTTGCTGTCCAGGAGGCTCCTGTCTCATTGCCAATCACCTGGGGGAGCCCTGATCCATCTCCACACCCTCCACTCCTTTCCCTCACCCACCCATGCCCTGCCTTCCAGATCACAACACCCCCTTTTCTTCCTAAAGCATCCTGGGGGTGACACCGAGGGCCTCCTCAGCCTTAAGCCAGCCTCACTACTAAGCCACACACAGCCTCAACCCACCTTCTTGACCCCACTCCTACTCTCCTGGGTCTCCTCCTCTCAGACCCTGTTCCAACCTGCCTATATCAACACTCATTCCATCTCCTTCTCCATGGAGCCTGGCTCTAAGAGTCCAACAGGGTGTCCACTCTTTCCTTTGGATCACCCAAAGCCACCATGGGGAACACTTCTCCTTTCTTGGAGAGGGAGAGGCATCAGGGTCAACGCCTCATCTTAATCACTCAGGCACAGCCTGTGCCCTGATCCTGCCCCACAGTTCCCTGGGCAGGAAGGACCCTGGGCTCCTTCACAGGACGACAAGGAGAAAATAGCTACGCTACGCCTGGCTGACAGGGGCAGAAGAGATAGTTCTAACCACATCATTTCCTGACTGAGCACACAAGGTTAGCGGTCGCCGTCTCTGCGGTCGCCATGTTTGCCATTGCCACTAACCACAGTCACCACAACTTCCTCGATGCCGGCCTCGAACACACTTAGTTCCTCATGTCCTCTGCCACAGGGCCCTCAGCCACCAGACACCTGGTCTCTTGCCCCCTCCCCCAGCCTCCCTGCTCGGTCTCTGCTGACTGGCAGAGGTGAAGGCCTGAGGGGAGTCCCTCGGCACCCTGCAGACCCTCCTGTCCAACTGAGTCAGCCTTGCAGCACCCTGGCTGCCTAAAGCTTTATTACCCTCATCGTCTTTACCTGAGTTCTCCAACTCTGCAAGGATCCACCACTGCCTAGAGTGCCCCAACTCCTCCCTCAGCTCTGTCAAGTGCTGGAGTTACAGGCGTGTGCAACTGTGCCTGGACTCAGGTTGCTTTCATAAAGGACTGGCTGCATGGTCCACAGGCTTCCCAGGTCCCTCCCCGAGGCAGAAAACCATGTAGTTAAAACCGCCGACCCGTCACTCTTCCACACCTGCACTGACCTTGCTCCTAAACCAGGCTCCTAGCACATCCTCTGCTTCACAGTCCCTGAGACCCCATCTTTGCAGACAAGCTCCAATCTACCCTCAAATTTTGGCCCAGGGTCCAGGAGCACACTACCAAGCCCAGTGACCTCGGTTCAACCCCTGGGACCCACATGGTAGAAACCGACTCACACAGGGGTCTTTTGACCTCCATGTATACTCTGTGGTACATACATGCGCATGCACGTACATATGCCTACATATACATGCATACATATATACATACATACATGTATACACACAATAATAATTTTTCGAGACAGGGTTTCTCTGTGTAACCCTGACTGTCCTGGAACTCACTCTGTAGACCAAGCTGGCCTCAAACTCGGGAATCTACCAATCTCTGCCTCCCAAGTGCTGAGATCAAAGGTGTACATCATCACCGCCTGGCAACAGCTTTACCATGCACTCTCAGGTTCTCCTGTAAAATGATCTGGTGATGAGGTGGGAGGGGGGCCTGGGGTGAAGCTGCCCACAGTGGGCTATGAGCCTAACTGAAGAACAACTCTGTGGGTGCTCCTGACATGTGTGACCACAGCCAAGGACAGGACTGAACATGTGCATCTGTGCAGTTGAGAAGACGCAGCTCACCTCAGGCAGAGAAAAGCAGCACCTGCCAGGGCATTGGAGAATCCACAAAGCTGTCTAGCAATGCCCAACACTAACCCACCACTGGCTGAAACACTAGGAAAACAATTCTTTCACAGCTGACCTCACAGGGTCCCCAAACTGACTATTGCTGATGAGGGGATCTAGGGAGAGGAAACAAACTGTTTCTACAAGAACGTGCTTTCATGCCTAAAAGATAAAGCTGGACTAGATGGCACTGGCCACTCATGCCAGACTCTGGAGGCCGAGGCGGTAGGGTCTCAAATCCCAGGCCAGCCTGGGTGGCAACAGCAAGACCCCATCTGAAGGAAAGAGTGAAAAAGGACAGACCACGGACCAGTGCATCCCACCGGCTGTCCAACTGCACCAAGAGTAATGGCCTGGCTCCCTCTGTCTGTGGTGACAGCCAGAGACTAAATGTGGCCACTAAGCTCTTCCAAAGTACCAGCCAACCAAGAACTGGTTCTCGTCTGGCCTATTGCTAATAATTAAAAGTTCAAATAGTTGCATGGCCCAAAGACCCTCACAGCAAGTGTGTGGGTTTCACCTGAGAGCCCCTCTGCTCAGTGCTGTGCTGTGACCAGGTTCTCAGCTTGTCTGAACCAGAATGGACCCATGGTGTGCTACATGAGGTATGCAGGGTTCCCAGGCGGATGCCCCAGGGCCATGTCTAACGTTGCTGGATAGACCTCCAGTGTTGGGAGCCTAGGGCTCTCAGAAGGACATTCCCACAATAGCTCGGCGGCCTTACCTTGTCCATCCGATCCTTCTGCACCCCGTACTTCCCGCCGAATCCTTTGGCATAGTCTAAAAGGTGGTAAAGGCCAGACTTACATGAGGCTAAGGACGAGTGTGCAATGGCAGACACATGCACATGGGTCCACAAACAGCCCGGGGACACGAACCAGAGCAGAGGGACGTGAAAGCTGCCTGAGGACAGGCTCTCCTGGCAAAGCCAGCTGTCTAACCACAGTGCCCAGTGCAGGCAAGGAGCAGGAGAGGTGTGGGCATGCTTCCAGGAATGGGGGTAGGGAAGGGATGGGCAGCAGGCTGGCAGGAAGGAAGCCGAGGAGGGGGGGCACAGGACAGGCCTTTGCAGTGCACACTTCTATAGCACAGTCTTCGCACCAGCCAGGGCCTTATTCTCATCTGCTTCCTGGGCGCCTGCTCTACTGGGCACTAAATAGAGGCCCCACCGTAGTTTGTTCTCTTGCTTTTTAAAAAAAAAAAAAAAAAAAAAGGCTCTTGTGTCGAAATGCCACCAGACAAATATGTCTGCTGCTGCCACACACACAAACACATGAAAGTGACAGCCACGCAGCCTCGACATCACAGGAATAATGGCCACATCTGTGTAATCTGCTGGGCTGGCAATAAGAACACTCACTCCAGGCCCGATGGCATCTGGGAGGCTACATTCCACCCTTATTCAGAGAGTCACATACCTCTGCCTGGACACTCAAGTTCCAGGAGCCAGGTCTGATCTCTCAGAGAGAGAGAAACCACAAGAGCGGCTGACACCCCCAAGGGTATGCCTCCACCTGCCTGTAGCAGCCATGTGCACAGTGTGCCCATACTGTATGGCTCAGAGTGGAAATGCTACACATGGACAGTGTGGCCAAAAATCAAAACAAACAAGTCAAACAAAACAAAAGCCCAAAACTCTGAACACACAAAACTTTGTGCAACTGGCCATAAAAAAACAAAACACCACTGCAAACAAAGACACAGAGACCACATGAAACATGCCTGTCTTTCCATCTCTATGACCCTGGCGTCGAGTTAACATCAGGGCTAGGAGGAGTAAACCCACCTCCCTGTGAGTCAGAGTCAATAAGGAGGGGCTCAGATACTCAGTGCTGGGGGTTGGCAGCAAGGAGGCCAGAGTTGTCTGCTGCAGAAACTACACTGGCCTGGCCTGCAGGGTCCCTCCTAACCTGAACCCTAAAGGTTAGAGGAGAGAAAAAAACGGAGCTGAGGGAAGAAAGGGCTGAGCTCCAGGATGCTGTTGGGGTGGAAGACATCCCTGGCAGCCAGTGGCATAGGGAACTGTCACAGGCACTGCGGTGAACCCTGAAGTCTATGCTGCAAGTCAGCTGCACTGCAATGGCTGGTGGGAGGAGGCAGGGGCAACTGTGCCTTGCTGGGACTCGTGCTTGGCCAATCTCTCCTTGTAATCAAACCCCACAGCGGAGGAGTCCTGCCTCTCGGACTGAACACCAAATTTGCCTCCGAAACCAGTCTTATAGTCTGGAGATCCACGCGAGACAGTAGGGAACATGACCAAGAGAGGAAACAGCCAGGTTAGAATCACATGAGCATGTGCAATGGTCAAGCACACCCTGTTCAGACAGCAAGAGCTCCAATCTGGGCCTGACGGTCTAACGCTGACCAAAGGGTTAAGGAACAGACTTGAAAGTCAGTGCACTTCTGTGGAGATGCAGAAGCAGGGTCGGATGGTAAATGTAAAGCTTAATCAAAGCTACTCCAGGCTTCAAGATTTGCCTGTAGTGTCCTGCCCAGGCTGATGACAGGAAAGGGACAACAGAGGGATTAGTTAGCAGGCCCACTCCTTGTCCTGGAGGGACAGCTATAAGTGTCCCTTTACCTTCCTCAAACCCTGGGACAAGGTTCTCACTGCGACGAGAAAACACTCCCAGTTAGAATGGATGTGTGCTAAGGATTTGAGGGGAGGCTCAGAGGCAGACAGAAGCTGCCCAGCAAAGACTAGGCCCTGGGTTCCATCCCCAGCACCACAGAAAGAAGGGCGCCTTCCACATACCACAGCCCACCTTATAAGGAGAATCCAGGAACCCAGAGGATAAAAGTCCCTCTGGGAGCTACAGAAACCAGGCTCCCAGTGGCTGCAGCCCTGGGTCGGAGGGTTAGGGTACGATCACCCTAGCCCTCTGCCACCTATGGGGCCTTCTGACACTAGAGGAGACAGGGACAACTTCACACCGTGAAAATGAAACGCAAGACAGAAACACGGCTGACATGAAGCACGTGACCGACTGGGGAACAAACACACGCTTCCCAGAGGCCCCTGTAGAAAGCAGGGAGCAGAGCCAGAGGAGGTACCTTTTTGGGATTCATGCAGCTGCAGCTTCTCTTGATGGTCCCAGCCAAGGGCACACTTGTCTTGTCTGTCTGTCTGCACACCAAATTTTCCTCCAAACCCTTTCACATAGTCTACATGCACAACAGAAAGCCACACCCTGGCGTTACTTGCGCAGCCCAGGACGGGGGGAGGAAGCAGGTTTCATATGCAAGGAGACACACTTCATTTCCCCCTCGGGCACAGCTGGGAGGCGACCCTGGCTGACACCTCCTCAAGACAGCCATATCTTAGGAGTGCGGCTAAATAGGCAGGCCCAACACACATGGACCTTGAGGCAGCAAGGTCTCATCACACACAGGCAGACATGCGTGACAGGACACTGCTACTAGCAACCCGGGGGCTTAGAGCCAAAGATGTGGCCAATATTTGAGTTCTTATGTAGCCACGGGCTGGAAATGGCTGCCTTAGATTGACCATTTGAAATCCTGCCGGTGACAGTTTCATCCTGGCCACACCTGTCGTCCCGGAAGGGGCTAGCTAAAGTAAGATGAAGTGGAGGTACCTTTCTGGGATTCATGCTTCTCTGTTTTGCCTTGATACTCAAAGCCCACAGCACTTTTATCCACTTTGTCCTTGTCGATTCCATATTTGCCACCAAAACCTTTGGAGTAATCTGAAACAAGAACAACACTGTATAACAAACTAGCAACAGGGCCGGTCAGAAGGCTACGGGGTGCCGGCTGCCAAGTTTGAAGGGTCGAGGTCAATCTCTGGGACCTATGCGGTTTAAGGAGAGAGCCAACTTCTGTAAGTTGTCCTCTGACCTCCATACATGCACACATCCATACACGTGCACAAAATGAGTAAACATAAAACATTAAGCCACCAACAGAGTCAATGGACATGTTATATTGCCTTTAAGAAGGTAAAAATGTGGGCTGTCGAGATGGCTCAACAGGTAAAGTCACTTGTCACTAAGCCTGATGACCTGAGCCCAATCCCTGGGGCTCACATAGTGGGGAGTGAAAGAGCCCAAGTATGGGGGCTCATGTCTGTGTCCCAGGACATAGCAGGCTGAGGCAGGAGGATTGCTAAGAATTTGAAGCCAACTCCCAATATACACTGAGTTCAAAAACCAGCCAGTAAGACCTTGTCTGGAAAACAAACAAACAAAAAGAAAACAGAAATGCACTAGATGTTCTTGCAGAGGACCAGAGTTCAGTTCCTAACACCCACATGGTGGCTCCTAACCATCTGCAACTTTAGATGCCCTCTTCTGGGCTCTGAAGGCATCTGAACTCATAAGTCATACACACACAGACACACACGCATACATATATTTAAAAAAAAACTTTAGGGCTAAAGAGAGATATCTCAGTGGTTAACAACACTGGCTGTTCTTCCAGAAAACCTGGGTTTGATTCTCAGCACCCAAGCGGTGGCTCAAAACCATCTGTAACTCTAGTTCTAGGAGATCCAACACCCTCATCTGGCTTCCGCAGACATCAGGCACACATAGTAATATATAGACATACATGCAGGTAAAAATACTCATACACATAAAAATAATAGGAAAAAAAATACATGTGCAGAACCTTCTAGAAATCCAGGCTCTGTTCTGACAAGGTCATGTCACTCTTGCACTACCTATCATACCATGATTTCTGTAGGTTCTTGGACCCTCTAGAAGAAGCTGCAGGCAACTTATGGGCCCATGTGCCACAGCCAGCAGGGCAGGACAGCTTAGAATGTTCAGCACACACCGCCTGAGTGAGGGGTGGCTCCGGAAAAGAGCAGTGACCTGGGTGAAGTCAAAGCTGCACACCCAGCCCAAGGAAGCGCCCAAGGAAGGCAGCTAGCCACAGCTATGCAGGCCCCAGGCACATTGGTCCATTTCAAGGGGCCAAGCCAGCATGGCCAGAACTTTTGATGCGTGCGTGCGTGTGTGTGTGTGTGTGCGTGTATGTGTGTGTAGGTTCATGTGGAGATCAGAAGATAACCTGGGGTCCTCACCTTCCACCATATTTGAGACAAGACCTTTTGTTTTTCTACTGAGTACGTCAAGCTTGGCCCATGTGCTTCAGAGATTCTGTCTCTGCCTCCCAACTCCCAACAGATAAACTGGGAACACAGACCCTCATTCTACATGCTGTGCCCAGCTTTCATGTGAATTCCGGGGTTCAGACTCAGGTCCTCACACTTGCATAGAAAGCATATGTACCCACTGTGCTGGGACCCAGACAGTCTCTTGGCTTTTGGTTTGTTTGTCTGTTTGTTTTTAAGAAATCCAAGGGCTTCTTTTTGACACAAGCTCTTGGTTTTCAAATTCTGGCAAACACTAAACAGACTGATGTGTGTGTGGGCACAAACAAAAACATCACAAGGACAACAAGCCGTGGCTGCACCCTCGGTAAACACCAAGCTCCGCGTGCTCTTCAGAGCCTGGAAGGAAAAAGTCAGTATGGCCTAGCAGGACCTTTTGGCAGAATCTGACAAAGTTACAGAGGTTTGGAGGATGTGGAGTTCAAATCCAGAGCCTCGTGCTCTGCCACTAAGGTATACTCCCAGACCTTGTCCCCAAGTTTGCCCAGCTAAACGCAATCTTTAAAAAAAGAAAATGGGGGTGGGGAGTGGGCTTTAACATGGCTCTGCAGGAGCTGGAGAGATGCCTCAGTGGTTAAGAGCACTGCCTGCTCTTCCAAAGGTCCTGAGTTCAATTCCCAGCAACCACATGGTGGCTCACAACCATCTATAACGTAACCTGGTGTTTTCTTCTGGCCTGCAGGTGCACAAGCAGACAACACTGTATATATAATAATAAAATAAATCTTAAAAAAAAAAAAAAAAAAAGATGGCTCTGCAGGTACAAGTAGAAAGTAAGGTGCTTCCCACAAGCCAGGCGCTTGGAAGGAAGAGACAGGAGGATCTCCATGAGTTCCAGGCCAGCCTAGTCTATGTAGTGAGTTCCAGAACAGCCAAAGCTACATAATAAAGATTTTGTCTCAAACAAAACAAAACAAGACACAAAAAGGTGTTTGCCACACAAACATGCCAATCTCAGACAACCTCTAAAACCTGCATCCAGGTAGGAGGTGTGACCCCACGAAGTTGTCCTCCGGCATACACACATGGCACGTATGCCCCAATACACACACACACACACACACACACACACACACACACACACACAGATTCACACCTGTAATGGCAACATTCAGAAGACTGGAGCAGGAGGATTAGGTCAAGCTTGAAGCTACATCGTGAATTCTTGGCCTACAGAATGAGGCCCTGTCTTAAAATACAGAGGCACAAGGGCAGCGGCTTTCAATCTTCCTCACGCTACAACCCTTCAATACCTCATGCTGTGGTGACCCTCAACCATAAAATTATTTTTATTGCTATGTTTTAACTCTATTTTTGCCACTGTTACTAGTTGCAATGTAAATACCTGATACGCAGGATTTCTGCTACATGACCCCTGTGAAAGGGTCATTCAACCTCAAAGGGGTCGCGACCCACAGGTTGAACCCTGCTGTGCTAGAGAGACGTTTCAGTGCTTGAGAGGATCCTGGTTGGGTTCCGAACACCCACGTGGCCACTCATAACCATCTACAAATGCAGTTCCAGGGGATCTGATACCCTCTTCTGGCTTCTGCACAAAGTACATATATATACATGCAGACATAAAACCCACGCACGTCAGTATACATCACAAAATAAACAAATGTAAAAATAGTTGAAGGATGAAAAGATTGAAAGCTACACAGGATCAAAAAGAAAAAGAGCGCTTTCATCTGCAAAGGAGCCCAAGACCCAGCGCACCTTTCTGTGACTCATGTTTCTCCGTCTTGCCCTGGTAGTCAAAGCCCACAGCGCTCTTGTCCACACGGTCAGCTTGTACACCGTATTTCCCGCCGAAGCCACTAGAGTAGTCTAAGGAGACAAGACAGCAGCCAGCAAGAGTTAAGACTCCCGAGAGCTGCGGTGGACATTTTGAACAACACAAGGGTGGCATCCTTTCAATGACAGAGGTCAGATCAGTTCCCACCACTGCATGATTGTTTTGTACTGAGGGACTGAACTGGCCGTCGCAGTTCCCACCAGGAATTGTCAATCTGGGCTACAGTGTGAGATCCTGTTTCAAGAACCCAAAGTAGGGAGCCACTGAGCCTGCGGGAGCATGGGGGAAGGCGCTTGCTGCTCAACCTGATTGAGTTCCTTCCCCGGGATCCACGTGTTGGAAGAGAGGACAGACCCCTGTGGTCATCTCTGCACACACAGGTAAATAAAAATGCTTACATAAAATAAGTAAGGGAGGGTCACAAAGAAACGAAGATGTCTACCCACTTTAAAGACTCACAGGCCAGGCAACGCTGCACACAGCTGTGGTCCGGGTACTAAGGCTAAAGTGGAAAGCTGCCGGGAGTGGGAAGCCAACCTGGGCTTCAGAGTAAGGTCTAGGCCAGAATGAGTCCCTGTCTCAAAAATAAACAAAAGTGACAATTCACAGTCGGGTGAAGTGCCACACACCTGCCATCCCAGGACTCATGGGGCTGAGGCAGGAGAATTATTGAGTTCAAAGCCAGCCTTTGATAGCATGACATCTTAAAAGAAAGAAACCAAACCACTAGACAGTCAAGAGATGATTTGCCTTTGCTGTTTTTTAAAAAAGGCTCTAGCCTCCTGTGGCACCACGAAAACCAGTTAACACTCTCCCATGTTTCAGGGCACGTGCTGAAACACAGGCCTGTAGCTCTGGGTTTCTGCTTTCAGGGACAATGCCAGAGAGCTGACACTGAGCTGTTCTGCTCAGGCAAAGAGAATGCAGCTTCCAATGGAGCCAGCACACACAGGGCTCTGTGTGTGCCACCTACAGTGAGGACACACACCCTGCCACAGCCAGATGGCCCTGGAGCCCAAAGCAGAAAGCGGAGGCCTCCCTGCCTCTCCCTGCACCAGCACTCCCCTTACCTTTCTGGGAGGCGTGCTTCTCCGTCTTCCCCTGGTATTCAAAGCCTACAGCAGACTGCAGGACAAAAACATAAGGGATAGGCAGTTGAACCACCACGCGATGACCCATCTGAACTCATGGCACACAGAGAACAAAGGTTTTGGTGATGTTGGTTTGGGGAAGGGGTGTGCGCCACCCAAGTACAAAGGCCGGAAGAGGATGTCTGGTGTCCTGCTCTAGCTCTGTCTTCTTCCTGGCAGATTGGGTCCCTCACTGAACCAAAGCCAAGCTAGCAGCCAACAAGCTCCAGCAATCCTCCTGCCTCCTCCCTATCCCATACCCCCAACACTGGGCCTGCTTGTTGTGTGGGTGTTGAGGTCCAAATACAGGTCCTCAGGCTTGTACACCAACATCTGAGCCTCCCCAGCCTTGAAGGTTGGGTTTTTTGTTTGTTGATATAGGGTCTCACTTTGGAGCCCAGGCTGACTTTGAACTCCTGGCAATCCTCTTGCCTCTGCTTTTCAGGTGCTGGGAATACAGGTGTGAGCCAGGCTTAAAAAAAAAAAAAAAAAAAAATGTTCATTCTGACCTGTAAATTTTGCCTTTCCTAAACAAAGAACAGATACAATGATCACTGCGCAGGTATGTGTGTGCAGGCCCCTCCATCCCCCGCAGTCTCCCGGCACCAGCTTGGCTGACTTATTCCAGGGACAACATGCTGATCTGGAACTAATTCCTCTGCCACACAAGCTTTGCTGAGAACACTAACAATATGGCAGGGCTGCCATGAGACCGTGTGGTAGCCCGACTTCAGTGTCCACTCTGCTTTCTGTGTAACCTAGGGCTAGGACTCTGCACCTCCCCTACTTCAGAAAGGGACAGTCAGACTCAGCTACTATGTCTTAGAGACTGGGCACACACTGAAAGCCATGTGTTTCCTTGTTGCACTGACAGCCCCAGACTGGGATAATCAGAACAGCTCCAGTACCACAGAACCTCCGAACACTAAGAATCCAACTCAGCAAACCCACACTGAGGGAGGGCTCTACCTGTCAATCACATCCATCTAGAGGAGACAATGAATAGCCCAGTCAAAGGCTAGGCACATGGGGAGGCCTGCAGGAAGCACAGAGGCCTGTCATTCTGCGCCACTGCTCGTTCCCCGTTGGACAGTCCGCACCCCTCATATAGGCCAGAAAGGCTGTAAGTTCTTATTTAGATGCCCTTCCTGCAGTCCCATGGGGTCCAGAGGGCACCTGTGAACTGTTGTGCTAGCCAAAAGGGCAGCCACACAGCAGCTTGCTGCTGTGGCAGGGAGCCTGTAGCCCTGGTCCCATCACTCACCTGATCCACCCTGTCCATCTGGACACCGAACTTGCCTCCGAAGCCGCGGACTGAGTCCACTTGTGAGCAATGCTTGGAAAGCTTTGACTGGTACTCGTGGCCAACGGCTGACTGAAACAAAACACAAAGATGTGGCATTATGCACTCATGCCCAGTGTGGCGCGGCAACCATACTCCGCCACTCTGCTACTGCTGCTACTTGGGACAAAAAGGAGGACACCCCTGTCAGAGGTGGGCCTTTGCCCTCAAGAGGCCTTGACTCGCAAGACATGGCCCTGAACTGCCTGCGCCCCGATGCAGAGTTCTACTGTGGACCCCAAACCTACAGATCCTCCAGACTAACATTCCTGACTACAAATAGGAACTTGACAGAACCGAGTTTGAACAAAGGACAGAGCCTGCAGTACACACAGGAAGACCTATTTATATCAGTCACTCTCTCAGAGTTGGGTGTTTTCAAGGCTGTGACCCAAGTGTCAAAGCGAGGCACACACTTTGTGACTGTGCTGAAGCAGACACAGGTACTTCCATGACAATGCAGACGTGCATGCCACACCTCCCAGACACGCAGGCCACACAGGCAGGAACCAAGTGCTGTCATGTGCACAGCAGCTTCACAGCAGCCCTGGTCAAAGGATGCAGGGCCCCCAGGGCCTTCTGTTTAAGGCTGCATATCTGCCAACAGACAACGCAAGGAACACCAACTTACAGGCTGCTAGCAGACCCCCGTCCTAGCCCCTTCCATAAACAGGGCTCTCATATCTGCACTGTCACAAGCTGTCAGTGATGATACTGCCCGCACAGCAGTCCCATGGCCTTTTCTCATAGTGGACAATGCCTGTGTGGCTCCTTCCTGGACAAGGACAGAAGATTGGTGTGGGCATGCACAGGGCCCTAAGCCTCTGAACCTGTCTTCTTGGCCCTCCTGACAACACAGAGCCCCAATCTGACTGGCCTACAGGGAGAGTCAGCCCTGTGCACCATAGACCTTCCTTGGTTGGTTGGCCTTGGGCCCTGCTCTGCATATCACTGACCTCAATGTCCCTCTTTAAGGACACTGAGGTCAGTGATACCTAAACACAGTCTACAGAGAAAGCTTTGGCTGAAGGACTCTCTCATTCCCAGGCTTAGCTGTGGTCAACAGCTGATGGCAGACCACAAGCCACAGCCTCTGAAACCCCATCAGCACAGTGGCCTGCCCTCGCTGGGCTGCTAGGCTTACACACAGAAACTATAAGTGAAAGATCAAACAGAGGCAGCCATGCCAAAGAGATTTCCCAGCAGGACTGTCTGTCAGAAGGATATTAAAGAGAAAATGGGGCTGAAATGACAGCTGGCCCTGGTTCCAACCTACTGACTGAGTGCTTACAGGTTCATATTGGCAAAAGCACATCTGTTATCTGCCTTGATCTGCAGCATACAGGGAAGGCAGGAAGCCTCCTTGGCAAGCCACAGGTGTGAGCAGCCCTGGATGAGCCTGGCTGGGGAGGTCTATAGAACTCACCTCTCTTTCCAGTTTTTGACAACAGGTTACTCTCAAATGTTCACACGAGCCAAGGGCTAACCTCTACTCAATGCACAAGGACTAGGGGGCCAACATGATGGAGCACCAGCGACTCTGATGTCGCCCACTGCTTGAGAAACACTGATTGGCATCCAGCTGAGGAGGTGAACTAAGGATTCTAGAAGCAGTCTGGGTACTGACAAAGGTCAGCCACAGAAGTGTGGCAGTGCGCAGTGCACACTTACAACATTTGATACCCAGCATAGAAGACCAGGCCATGCACAGGCTGAGGGCAAGGCGTTCTAGGGGAAGCCCAGAAGGGCAGGTCTCCCCAGAATAGCAGCACAGGGCAATAATGAGAAGCCAACAAGGGAAAACAGATGCCAAGACAGGTGGGCACAAAAGGATGAAGGAAGGGCGAGGCTTGATGAGGCCAATGCCACAGGTTTGATGATGAGATCTGAGGCAAGGGAGGCCCAGTCTAAGTAGCAGATGAGAGCCAGAGACCAACACTTAAGCCTGTTGTTAAGCATGCCCCTGGTAAGTTACAAGCCTCCCCACATTGTCCTTGTAGCTCTCTTTGCTGTGGCTCTCTGACTTTATGGGAAGTGGGTATCCATTCCTGCCATGTGAGGGCCTCTGACAATTTGAAAAAGAGCTTCTAGAGACACAGAAGAACTTCACCAGGGAGCAGTCTACAGAGGACCCCTCAGAGCAGCCCTCACCCTCAGCAAACCCCACTGCACACTGTGACTCAGGAAAAATGAGGCTGCTGCCCACACTGTGGTGTACTCATGTAGGCCAGCGGCCCAGCCTGTGCGGCCACTTACCTTGTCCATCCTATCCTGCTCCACGCCGAACTTCCCGCCATAGCCATGGGAAGCCTTGGGGCCTGTTTCCAGCTCCTTCTCCTTGAGCGTCTGGTGCTCTTGGAAGACATTCTCTCGCAGCTTGTGGATGCTAGCGGGGAGGAGGAAGAAGATTCATGGCAGGGGCCAGGCACGCACCTACCCGCCAGCTGGACCAGCAGGGGCAGACATGGCCCTGTGAGTCTTCGGTTTCTCATTGGGTCGCTGTCCTGAGGCTCTGAAAATGGCTTGTACGGGGCTGGGGGGGCACGGACGGACATGGATCTAAATCCACAGAACCCTGCAGCTGGCCCTAGAGGCAGCTCAGCTGAACCTGAGCTGCCCTTCACAGCAACACTGCCACTCAGATCAGCAGATAGAGGGCACAGCTCTGTGAATGCCACCCGCAGAGCTCCCTCTCCAAAACCCCAAGGTCACCAGAAACTGGCTGTGCTGGTTAGCATTTTGGCAACTTGACACAAGCTAGAGTCATCTCGGTAGAGGAAACCTCAACTGAGAAAATGCCCCCATCAGACTGGCGTGTAGGGCATTTTCTTGATTGATGACTGATGTGGGAGGGCACAGCCTATTGGGGGTTGATGCTACCCCTGGCCTGGTGGTCTCAGATGGCATAAGAAAGCAGCTAAGCAAACCATGAGAAGCAAGCCAGCAAGAAGCCTTCCTCCATGGCCTCTGCATCAGTTCCTGCCTCCAAGTTCCTGCCTTGGCTTCCATCAGTGATGGATTTATAAGCTGTAAGGTAAAACAAACCCTTTCCTGCCCAAGCTGCATTTGTTCAGGGTGTTTACCACAGCAATACAGAGCAAACTAAGACAGGGAACAAAGATAAAACAGGTCAGAGGACACACTCAGAACCTAGATGCCTGGAAGCAGCTTCCACTGAGGCACTGCATGAGCAAAAGGGCCCACAGTTCTGCACGCAAACAAGCCCGAGAGTGTGGACAGACACACACCAACCTGGACCCACCCACCTCGATGAGCAGCAAGAGAAACACCACCCCAACAACCTGAGAGGGACCACAGGATGCCCATATGGCCCCTACTGGAGTCTTAACCCATCGAGAAAGTCACATGGGCATTCCCATCTGCCCTCTCCAATGTGTTCTAGAACCATGAGGAAGGAGATTCCCAGGCACTTGGTAGCCCAGATCCCTGGTCGCCTCTCAAATCCATTCCCTCTCCTAATGGCCCCCACACCCTTTGTACCACCTGTGACAACCACTATGGAAACTTGAAGCTTCTGCCATAGGAAGGGTGAGCTACGCTACGATCAGGTCCAGAGAGCCACTGTGGAAAAGGATGTCTCTAGCCTGGTGAGACCAGATAGGGAAACTCAGCAGGACTCTATCAAAGACAGATAACATGTAACAACTAAAATCTTCCTAGGAACCACCTCACAGAGTCCTCTTCTGGGCACCTGACTGAATGTTCTGAGGAAAAGATACTGCAGCCAAAATACCAAAGTGAGAAAAAAGGATGTATTCTGAGCCCCATGGGGCCTGAAATAGCATCTGGGTGTCTGCAGAGGCAGAGGTGTGCCTTCCGGGCAAGGATGCAAGCTGCTGTACAGTTGGCATTTCAAAAGGTATTGGGTCAGACTCCACGGCACAGTGCATTCCACACTCCTCTCTCTGCCTCTTCAACGCGTGGAGTTGGCTCCCGTCAACTCTACATTCCGCGATGCAGGACAATTGGCAGACAATGATCCAAGTGAAGGAGATGGCTGGGGTCCAAGTCACTCAAAGCCACCTCACACCCTCAAAAGCTGCTGCTTAGAGGTGAACACTCACAGCACTGCGTTCTGTGTTGAAAAACACGGCTTATGAGAGTGAGGCCTCACGTCCACTGTCTGTGCTCGCCTGACACCTGAGGCCCACAAACACAAGCCCCTGTAACGACTGCCACCTGGAGCAGCAAGGCGAGGCCCCTCTGACTGCTTCACCCTACAGAGGGGGGCATGTAGCAGAGTGGAGTGCCAGAAGGTACTTACTTGATGTGTTCCTGGTGACCCGATCCCTGCACAGTTTTGGCGCCCCATCTTTGCTCCTTTTCACTCACATCATTCTGCAAAGAGAAGTAACTAGCACATCCCACACCCTGATTGACACATCCTGTACTCTAACTAGTATTATCTCCACCCTGGAGAAGTAACCAGCACATCCCACACCCTGACTAGCACATCCTGTACTCTAACTAGTATTATCTCCACCCTGGAGAAGTAACCAGCACATCCCACACCCTGACTAGCACATCCTGTACTCTAACTAGTATTATCTCCACCCTGGAGAAGTAAGTAGTACATCCCACACCCTAACTAGTACACCCTGAGGCCTAACTAATACATCCCACACTCTAACTAGCACACCCCATATCCTGAATGGTGTATTCCCACCCTGGATAAGTAGGTAGTACACCCCATGCCCTAATCAGTATGACAAACTTATATACCCCATGGCCTGGAGGAAATTAACCAGCTCGGTGCAGGGCCAGGCTGGGAACCTCAGAGGCAAACACCTAGTAAGGCAGAGCAGGCTGGTGACTCCTACCACAAAATCAGGGTCAGTCTCCCAGTCATCGGCTCCCCCATCGTCCTGGGTGACAGACACGGCGTGGCCTGCAGAAGCTTTCCACATCTACAAGAGCAGCAGAGAGTCACCTGGGAGGGTCAACCCAGGACCCCAGAGAAGCCCTGATCCAAACCCTTAGGAAGCCACCTCCCCCAGAGGGCAGTCACTGAACTCAAGGACACCTGAAAGAATCAAAGCTTCATATTAAGAATCCTGTGTGGGGGGACACAGCGCCATCCAATGCTTGCCTTGGCATCCAATTAAAAAAAAAAATTATTTTTTTCAATGTAATGGGAATATTTATAACCCCACTACTAGGGAGGTAGAGACAGGAGGATCTGCAGGGCTCCACTGGCCAGCCTACTTACTGATCTGGACCACTCAAGAACCCTGACTCAAAAAAACAAAAACAAAACAAAGCAAAAACAAAAAAAAGATGGGCCTGGAGAGATGCCTCAGAGGTTAAGCATATTGCTGCTCTTCCAGAAACAGATTCAGTTCCCAGCACCCACAGAGCAGCTCACAACGGTCTGTAACTCCAGTTCCAGGGGATGTGGTGCCCTCTTCTGGCCTCTGTGGGCACTGCAAGTGTGGTGCATAGACACACAGCATGCAGGCAGAATACCCATAAACCTACAATAAAAAGTGAAAGTGGAGTGACAGCTCATATCTATAATCTGAGCAGTAGCTAGGCTGAGGCAAGAGGATTGCTACAAGTTTATGGCCAGACCAGACTGAGCTACAGAGTAGGACCCTATTTCACATCAACTAAGGGGGGAAGTGCACATTCTCCACCTAGTGAGGCTCTCCCCCTGATCAGCCCTAGGGTGACTATACACTCTAGGGGCAGCTCCCAGGGCCATGGGACTCCGGCGTGCCCTAAGTGCCCCTTGAGGCAAAACCACGTTATGTTTATTTTATCACAATTTAAAGAGATTATTTTGGCTTCAAGGACTTCCTGGGACTATGACGGCTATCTTAACATAGACGGGCAGTTCAAGAAGTGCCACTCGCAGCTTGGCACAGGGCATACATGCCACCTATTGGGGGGAGGGGGAGGCACAGCGCAGCCTCCTCACACGAAAAGCTGTTAGATGCAAACCCTGTGGGCAAGAGTGTTCTGGACATGACCTACTTTTTGTCAAGATTTTCCTTTTTCTTTCAGTTCTTCTATTTTTTAGTACACATGCATGGCCATGCGTGTCTTCTCTCACTCGTCCACCTTGTACACTGAGGCAGGGTTTCTTAATCCAGTCTGGAGCTTCCTGAGAAGGCTGGCCAGTCTCTCCAGCCAGCTTGCTCTGTGGATCCCCTACCTCTGCCTTCTGAGGTAAAGGTTACAGACAGGCCACTAGCCCTACCTGGTAATACATGAGCCTGAGGATATGAACTCTCACCCTCACACGTGGATGGCAACTGCTTTAACCACTGAGCCACCTCCCAGGCCTTGATAGGATTTTAAAGAACACCAAGAGCTGTGACCACAGCACAGGTGGTTCTCTCCTTCCGCCCTATAGCTCCCAGGGATTGTATTTACCCGCTGAATTAACTTGCTAGGACATTTTGGGGGGGAGCGGGCAGTGTCTCTTCATTGAACCCTGAGCTCACCAATGGGCTAGGCTAGCTAGCCAGCAAACTCTGGGATCTGCCTGATGCTGCACACACACATACACACACAGCACCTCACAGATGTATGCCCTGTGTTTACTTGGATGCTGGGATCCAAATTTAGGTCTTTATGCTTGCACAGCAAGTACTTTGCACACTGAACTATCTTCCCAGACCCTGGCATGAGATTCCTTTGAAAAGGTTATTGTCTCCTCATCTTTCACAGGTCTCTCCCTGTGCTGTCAGGAAGGGAGAAGAGAGAGCCTACTGGGGCCTTCACAGTGCACAGACCTTTCTTTTTTGCTGGGAAAGGCAGCTCACAGTCTATCCGTATCCAAGGAATTCAAGGAGGAATGCGAGGGCATCTGCGATGGTCAGTGATCACCTGGGAAGAGAAGACTTGAGGCTCAGCACCAGGCTTTCTGGGCAATCCCACTCCAACCCCTGGGAGGCACTTTTAGAGAACCTGAAATCCCGCCCCTCTCCCCCCAACACACAGAGTGCGTATGACATCAGCAGACAAGAAAACTGGCCTCCTACTATCAGAGTGCTTAGCCCACAGGGCCCAAGACCCATATCCACCACCCAACACGTGCCCAAATGCAACCCGAGACCTCAGCCTCTGTGGCCAGCACGTGCAATGCTCGCCGTACGGCTGAGATGCTTCATTTCTTGTCCGCTCTAACTTATAAAGGAGAAAGGCCATGAAATTCCATCACTGTGCTTACAAACAGTAACAGAAGTCCAACACAGCACATGCCTGTGACCCTAGCTATGGCAGAGAGCCAAACCACAGGCCAGCCTCTCTCAAGAAGCCAACATAATGAGCGGGCACAATGGTGCACACCTGTCATCCCTGTGCCGGGAGGTCGAGGCATGAGGATCGGGAATTCTATCAACCCCATCCTTAGCCAGCCTGTGCTACATGGGACCCTACCTCAAAACACAAAACAAAACACTAGCCAGAGCCCATTCAACAGGGCTGGAGAGATGCCTCAGCAGATAAAATTGTGTGCTGCACAAGCCTGGTGACCTGGGCCTGATCCCAGAACCCATATGAAAAGCCAACTAATGCAGCCAGTGATCAGGGCTGAGCCCAGGGTCTTCCTCACACTCACCAGACACTCTGTAGCCAAGCTATGGCCCCAGCCGTACACTCCATGTTCTCAACTTTACAATCACGAAAAACAACCAACTGGAAAATAAGCTTGTGCAATTTCTAGATCTAAATAAGGCTTCTGTGCCCTGCCTCTCACACACAAAACCACCGAAGTGAACTGGATGGTTCTGCCTGGGATTGCTGATAACGTCTCAGATGTTACATCAAGAACACAGGAACACGCCGGGCTTCAGTGGCACAGGCCTGTGATCCCAGCACTCGGGAGGCAGAGGCAGGTGGATCTCTGTGAGTTCAAGGCCAGCCTGGTCTACAAAGTGAATCCAGGACAGCCAAGGTACACAGAGAAACCATGTCTGGAAAAAAACAAAAAGAAACAAAACAGAACAGATACTTGGGGACGGGCTCTGTGTGCGTCAGGCCTGCCTGTCTTTTTTTTTTTTTTTTTTTTTTTTGCGTGCATGCATGTGTCTGTGTCCACGTGTGTATCTGTGAAGCAGCACATGTGCCATGGCATGTTTATAAAGTCAGAGGACTAATAACCCAAATCTCTCCTGCTACCGTGTGGGTCCCAGGGACTGAACTCAGGTTGTCATGCCCAGCAGCAAGTGCCCTTTACCCTCTGAGCCTCCTTATCTAAATGCCTCGCCTCCATACCAACAAGAGCCTGTATGGCAGAAGTTGGAACCCAGCACTTGGGGCTAAGGCGGGAGGATGGAGAGTTTGAGGCTAGCCTGGGCCACAGAATGAGACCCTGTCAAGAAACAAACAAGTGACAAGTTGACCTGCGGAAGAAGAGTGACTTTCAAATAATGGATTCAGAACATATAAAGAGCCAGGCGTGGTGGCGCACGCCTTTAATTCGAGCACTCGGGAGGCAGAGGCAGGCGATCGCTGTGAGTTCGAGGCCAGCCTGGACTACAAAGTGACTCCAGGATGGCCAAGGCTACACAGAGAAACCCTGTCTCGGAAAAAAAAAAAAAAAAAAAAAAACATATAAAGAGACTTTACTAAACATTAGTCAAAAAGACAGCTGACCTGTTTAATGACAAAGATACTAGGCACAGTGGGGGTGGAGGGGTGACACTTAAGCACAGGAGCTCAACAGAAAGATATCATCTCAAACAAACAAACAAAAAAGGAAGGGGGAGGGGTGTGTGTGGAAGGAACAAGGGAAGAGAAAGGCAGGGGTGGGATACTAGCTTTGTGTGTTCAAGGCCCAGCAATGGGAGGTGGCGGTATGGGAAGAGGGCTAGTTGGTGGGAAGTCAAGGCTAAGGTATCCAGTTTCTTTCTTTTCTAAAGGACAGAGTGTAGCGAGAGGCCCTGCCTGGTAGTGTGTATCCCCAGTCCAGAATCCCAACGCTCAGGAGGCTGAGGCAGGAGGGTGGTTTCAAGTCTGAAACCAGGCTGATATACACAGTGAGCTTACAGCCTAATCAAAGCTAAAGAGATCCATCCCAAATACATTCCAACCATCACCAAAAAGGAAGTGTGAGGGAGACGCAGAAAGAGAGGGGGACAGATGGACAGACTCACTCTAGGTTTGTTGCCCAGGCTGGCCAGAACTCCTTGGACTCAAGGCCCTCTGCCTCAGCATTCCCAGCCGCTGGAACCACAGGCATGCAAATTCTACGTATGTCTCTGAGAAGGCCAAAACTGCTTGTGGTGATGGCTGCACAACGGTGTTAACCACTGAACCCTTTAAGTGGGTGATCATGTGTGGGGTGAGCTATATTTCAATAAAGCCGATACAAAACACAGGTCAAAGAAAAGATGAAGCCTCCCCCAGTGCAAAGGCCAAAGCACAGAAAGAGGACGCAGACAGAGAAAGCCGCTCAGCCCTGCACGGCCAGCACAAAGCTCAGCCAGAGAGAACTGAGTCACAGGAAGGAGGAATCCAGCCTCCTGAGGCCCAGATCTTGACAGCTACAGCACAGCAAGCAAAGACAAAAAGGAAGGCAGCTGGGCCAGGAGTTGTGGAGAGGCCAGCCCCAACCCCATGCCTACTGAGGCCTGTAAGGGCAGTGCACAGAGAGGCTAGCCTGCCCAGGACACCAGCAAGAGACAAGTTGGTAGGCAGACCCTACCATGCCCAAGACAAAGACACGGGGCACAAGGAGGCAACGGTGCCTAGGATGATGCCCTGTTACAGCAGGCGCCTTCCCAAGTAACAGGCTAAGTCTGAAGGGCCAATTATATTCCCCGGCATTTACAAGGTGTTAAAGGCAGTGATTGTTAGTGTCTCCATTAAAGGTCAGCTCTGGGGCTAAGGCTGGAGCTGGTTAGAGAAGCTGTCTAGCAAGGCCCAGAGTTCAATGCCAACAGAAACGGAAGCATGCGGGAAATAGGCTCTATGGGGAAAGAGGTGCTCCAATGGCAGCTCCATTTCTAGTTCCTGGGGAACCGAATACTGGAGTCAGTTCTTCAAGCCCAGCTCTGCATTCTCCCGCATCTCCCTCCTTCGAATTTCTGGTGAAAACCTCCTCAGCCACACAGAGAAGCAGTGTTGTTGACTCAGGGCCTGAACTGGTGACTCACTCTGGAGGGAGCCAGCAGTGCTGAGGCTGGCCCTCAAATCCACAGTGGCTTGGCCTGGCGGACAGGGGTCTGTCTGCATTGACCATGGGGGCCTACTGGGTAGTGAGAACCTACTTGGGTCTCAGGCTACTGACAAGGCCCAGGGCAGCCAGGTCAAACCATCAGGAAGGGCTGAAGTCTTTGCTTCACTGGGCACAAGATGGAATTCCTTCTCTCTGGCCAGAGGACCCCACCCCTCACACAGACCAAGAGGAAGCAGGGGAACAGACCAGGCCCAAACACCTCTGCAGTAACTGGGCACACACCCAGGAGGAGGGGCGGATTGCGTTCCAGGCTCCCTGGCTCCAGGACGCAAACCAGCAGTCTGGATTTCCACTGACCCCATTGCAAATTTCCCTCAGGTGCTCAGGCCCCTCCCCAACTGCTGGCCTCTCCCTCGCTCAGCCCAGAGGACCAGATCCTAATCCTCCTAGCCCCTGGAACAAGGGCTGCCCAGCCCTACCAACTTCCCATAGGCCCTCATAATTCCACTAGGCTCTGGAACCCGAGGCTCACCAGGCCCACTAGCTTCCCCCCAGGCCCTCACCATTCCACCAGATTCTATAACCAGAGTCTCCCCACCCCCCTCCAGCTTCCCTCAGCCCTCAGGTCTTCATTCTGCCCCTAGGTTTTCGGTACTCTAACTACCCTAGAACACCCCACGCCGGCTTTGCACTTCGTCCAGGGATCCTACCCTGGAACCCCACCCCTTCCTTTATGCCCAGGAATCTTGGGCCAGCGTTCTGGCCCCGCCCCCTCTGAGCCAGACCGGCTCTCCACACCCGGGTACTCCAAAGATGACCGGATGATCGCCCAGCATCGGAGCCCGAAACCTCAGATCCTTGCCCCGTACCCTGCTCCGATCCACGCTCCAACGCCCCCATCCAGATCCCGCAACTTGGGACTTCGAGCCTCCAATCCTGGCCCCTGCACCCGACCCCCAAATCCCAGCCCTGAACCCCAATCCCCCGATTCTGGCCCCACACCGCGAACCCGTGGCCTTGGCCCAGCACTTGGGTCTTCCGATCCTGGCCCTGAACACCAACACCCCATCCTAGCCGTGCACCCAACTACCGATCCTAGCCCTGTAACCCGGGCCCCGACTCCCGATCTCGACCCCGCACCCCAAGTTACAATCCTGGCCCCACACCGCGATCCCCGGGTCCTGGCCCTGAACCCTGACTCCCGGGTCCCGCACCCTGCACCCCGAGGCCCCGATCTCTGGATCTTGTCCCTGCATCCCTAGGCCCCGATCCCTGCCCCGCACCCGGATCCCCTCGGTCCCGGCCCCGACCCCCAGGTCCCGGCCCCGCACCCCGACCTCTCGTTCAGGCCCTGCACCCTGACAACCCATTCCACCACCCTCCCAGCCCCCAGCAGCTCTCTAGGACGCCCATCCCCCTCCCCCCCCGCCCCAACTCACCCAGCTAGCCAGGTCCGCCAGGCTCCCGCCGCGCCCCGCCGCTCCCTGCGCCCGCTCACTTCCGGTTCCGCGGGGGCGGGGCCGTATCCGGGGCCATTGCGATACCCCGCCCCGTTCCAGGCCGGCCCCGCCCCATATTCCTAGCCGTTTGCTGATCCTGGACGCTGGATGGCGACCGGGACGCCAGTCAGCTGAGGGGAGCCAACTTAGAAGCACCTGCCATGCCCTGTCCAACGCACACTCACCCTACACCCATCTCTCAGCCAGCTTTGCATCCGCCCATCCACCACCATGCAGCTCTCCACCCAGGCGCGGATCTACACAGCCTCATCCACACACCTGTCAATCATCTACCCACGCATCCACCAGTCTGTTCTTCTGCCCATGTACCCATCCACCCATCTACCCACTCATCTATCTATCCATCTGTTTATCCATCCCTCCATCTATCCACACCTTAGTTAGGGTTCCTATTGTGATTAAAAAAAAAAAAAAAAAAAAATACTGACCAAAAGCAACTTGGGGAGGAAGAGACTTATTTGGCTCATAAATTACAGTCCGTCACTGAGAGAAGTTAGAACAGGAACTCAGGCAGGAACTGAAGCAGGGACCCTGAGGGAGTGCAGTTTACTAGTTTGCTTGGCCTGCTTTCTGACACATCCCAGGACTATGTGGCCAGGGATGGCATCTCCTACTATGGGTTGGGCCCTTCTAACAAGAAAATGACCCCAAAAACTTGCCTACAGGCCAATCTCATGGTGGCAATTCATCACCTAAGGTCTCATCTCCCCAGACGACTCTAGTTTGTGCCAAGTTGGAAAAAACTAACCAACATCCTACCTATACACCCACCTGTCAACCATCCATTTACCTATCTGTCCATCTGCTCGTCCAAAATGTCCTAGTTGCATTAACTGTCACAGCCTAGCTTTTAAAATAAGTCTCAAATGTGTATGTACTTGTCTTACTCAGGCTATTCTGTGGACATGGTTATCTTAATTGCTACAGGAGGGCCAGTCCACTATGGATGGCCCCTTCCCTAGGCAGGTGCTCCTGGTCTATGTAACAAAGCCAAGGCAGAGGCATGTGGAACACTAACAGGACAGTCTGGTCCAGGCCACCCCAACAGGGACTGACACCCCACCCCCCTCTCTGAAGGAGGAGAAGAGATGAAAGAGGGAGGAAGCTAGAGATGTAAGGCAGCGGTCCAATGCCCGTCTAGTGTGTACAAGGCCCTCATACCAACACTAGCATGGCAAGGGAAGAAAAGCTACAATGTCAGATATGAGGATGGGTCAGGGAGGAAAAAGAGATGTCAGACATCAGAGGAGAGTGTTTTCTTGTGTGTGTGTGTGTGTGTGTGTGTGTGTGTGTGTGTGTGTGTGCAGGTAGACATGCATAGGTGTGCATTCAAGTGTGTGAACATGCATATAAAGGTCAAAGGACAAGTTCTGGCACTTCCTCAGGAAGGTCACCCCTTGTTTTGAGACAGGATCTCTCTGGCCTGCAGATCACCCATAAGGCTAAGCTGGCTAGCCAGCAAGCCCCAGGGATCCTCCTGTCTCTGCCTGTCTAGGGGCGGGATTACAAATGGGTACCACTCCACCTATCATTTTCACTGCGGTTCTAAGAATCATACTCAGGTCCTCACGCCCGCACAGCAAACACTGAGCCACCTCCCAGCATGGGGGTATTTGTTTTTGTTTTTTGTTTTTCTTAAGTAAAAGCATGGTCACATACATACATTTTGTTAAGTAAAAACTATAGGCATCATTTTATATTAAGTACCTAACCTGTGCCTAACAAGTGGGGCTGAAGATTAAACTAGAGTCACTCCTCAAGCTAAGTCCATGTCCCCAAGCTGAAAAGCCAAGATCTATCTATACCTGAACCAGGCACAGTGCTATATGGAACTGAGGCACGAAGATGGCTTTAGCCTGGGCACCATGAGAGTCCACCTCAAAACCAAATCCTTATTTACTCTTCTAAGCAAAGAGGTAACAGCCAAAAACTAGGTCACTTCCAGGTCACACAAGGAGCCCCCTTTTGCTTTAACTCTCACTCAGGAGCAGTCGGAACCAGATGTGCAAGTTGGTTAGGGCCCTGCCACCAAGCCTGACAACCTGACTTTGATTCCCAGGACTCATGTGCTAGTAAAATACACAGTCTGCTGTGTGTTTTAGTTTCTTCAAGCCCTTCTCTGGCTAGGGTGCTGTTGCAGGATATTTGGTCCCATTGTGAACCCCGAGATTGTGAACTGTAAAAACCTGTTCTTGTTTGCCCTAACACATACCTTTAATCCAGTAACTTTATTTATTGTAAACAGGTGATTATGGTGTGGTCCAACCAGCCCTAGCACACATTTTTAATACAGGAGCTTTCTGTACACAGGATTTAATAAAGTTAACCTTAGTTCAAGAGGTGGAGCAAGAAACCAGCTGATAGGATTAAAAAGTAGGAGGGACTTTGAGTTGAAGGGTATTTAAGACAATGTGGATAAAAAAGAATGGGCCTTTTGAGCTTTGAGCATGCAAGCTTGGGGCTTTTTAAGCTTTGAGCAGGCAAGCCTTTGCCTTGGGTTTTTCGGCCTTTTCTTCCTGGGCTGTTGGCTGAGCTAGTGAGCCTTTTGGGCTTCTTCCTCTGAGATGTGAGCTGAGTAGGAAGGTTAGCTAGGTGCTTTCTCTACCTCTCTGAGATAGCAAGTTTTCCACCTAACATCTGGCTTCCGAGTCTTCATTGATGAAATCGAGCAGTTGGAATTTTCATTCTTTGTAATGACAAAAGTACCTCAAAACTACCTCCAAACAGACAAACAGCCTTTTCTCCTCAGCCCCAAAGAACTACCCATTTGACAGAATAAAATGCTGCTATGTTCTAGCCTCACAAAACAAAGCCAGAAGTGGTTCTGGGGTTAGGAACACTGACTACCTGTTCCTCTAGAGGATCCAGGTTCAATTCCCAGCACCCATATGGCAGCTTTCAATGGTCTGTAACTCCAGGCCCAGAGGATCCATGGGAGCAGCATGCACATGGTGCACATATGTGTATGTGTGCAGGCAAAAACTCATACACATAAAGACCTGTCAACAAACGAGCATGCAATTTGTCCCATAATATTTACAAAAGCCTGAGGTCAGAAGAACCAGTGAACATGAACATTGTCTTCTGGACATGACAGACTGCTGTAGTCAAGAACACCTAACAGCTGTGGTTGCCTGTACATGATTAAGCCAGTCATCACTCTGGAACGCAGTGGGGATGGGCCTCTGATCAGCTGATAGCTGCTGGGGTGGGAAGACTGTTGTCTTTGATGGTGTGGTTCCTGGTAGGGCAAACAAGCATGCACCATCCACCTATCCATGCACCCATCTAGCCCTCGGTCCATCCATTTACCCCCTCAGTGCTGGATCTTCAGTGCATACCATTTGGCTTCTTGTGTGGGTCCCCAGGAACTCAGACCCTCAAGCTTGCCCAGCCATCACTACCTGCAGAGCCATCTCCCAGCCTTCCCCATGGATCTTATTCCAATCAATAATGACTAAAAGAGTAAGAGTTACAATTTCTCAAAGAAATAGAAATGGTGATTTGCAAGTATGGATCTGTCTTTGGGGCCAAGCAACTTGGATGCCCCAAAGCTCAGCCCCAGAGAGACCAGAGATTCCAGGAAGGAACCAGAAGCCCTGGAATGCAGGAGAACAGGAGGCAGTGCACAAAGGCCCCTGAAGGAGGCAGCTCTGAAAACACCTGGCCCTTCACCTACTTGACACAGATGTCAGCTTCTGGAGTGAGGGTGTTAAGGGTTGATGGTGCACTCCTGTTATTCTAGCCTTGGGAAGACTGAGACAGGAAAATGACAGTTCTAGGCCAGCCTGGGCTACACAGTCAAGTCCTATTTAAAACAAAAACCCCACACAGGCAGGTGTAGTAATACACATTTTAATTCCCACACCAGGAAAGCAGAAGCAAGTGAATCTCTGTTTGAGGCCAGCCTGATCTACATAGCAAGTTCCGGGACAGCAGAGGCTATGTAGAAAGGCCCTATCTCAAAAAACAAATTAATAATAATAATAACAACAACAACAACATTTGGAAAGTTGTTTTGATCTGGCTTTATTGTTTTAAAGATTTATTTTTAATCTGACAGAGGGAAGTGGGAAGGGAAAGGGAGGTGTGAGTGGGTGGGTGAGTATCCCCTGGAGCTGAAGTTACAGATAATTGTGAGCCTCTCATTGTGGATGCTGAGAAGTGAACTTGGGTCAGCAAGTGGTCTTAACCATTGAATCATTTCTCCAGTACCTTTATATTTTGGTTTTGGTTGTTGTTGTTTTGTTTTGTTCTTGGGACGGTTTCTCTATGTAAACCTTCCGGGCCCTGAACTTAAGTAGCCCAGGCTAGCCTTCAATTTAGAGGTACAAAATTAGCTACCATGCCAGAGTTTATGTTTGCTCTGGGACAGCATCTTGCTCTGTAGCGCAGGCTAGCTGTGGACACTAGGCAATTCTTCTGCCTCAACCTCCTGAGTGCTTGGTTTACAGACCTGGACAATGACATCTGGCTTCAAATGCCACTATTTCCACTCAGGATTGGCTTTCTGGCATAGGAGCTGAAACAACCTTCCCAGCCTCACATGCACTTGAGTGTCACCTTGGAATGGGAGACATGGATGGCCTGGTCTTCTCGAGTCCCACAGCTTCACCTCCTATTGGCTGAGATGGTGATGGAGGGAGGTGCTCTGACTTCTTGTTGCCACAAGAACAAGTCACAGGAAGCCCAGCACTTTGTTGTGTGTAGTTTATGGTTATGATTATTTACTTTTTGAGATAGGGTCTTTCTACATAGCCTCTGCTGTCCCGGAACTTGCTATGTAGATCAGGCTGGCCTCAAGCAGAGATTCACTTGCTTCTGCTTCCCTGGTGTGGGAATCAAAATGTGTATTTGGGTCCTTGTAAATTGTTGAGCCAGCTCTCCAGCCCCTGCAAAGGATGCTTCCTATCCTGTGTGGGCTGTTGTGCTCTGTGGCATCCACCTGGTGTACTGGTCTGTAAGATTCTAAGGATCCTCCTGTGTCCGTCCCAACAAGCTGCAGCAGGATTACAGATATGCACTACCACATCTGGCTAGATCATTACTTTTGCCCATTGACCTCTCCTTAGCACTACTTATTTAGTTCTTGAGACAGTTTCTACTGTGCAGCCAAGGATGGCATAGAACCTGCAATTCTGCTCTGCTCCCCGAGTCTCGGGATTACAGGTATGCTTCACTGTGGGTGGCTCAGAAATGAGAGGAGTCATAAGTGTGACCCCATCAGAATTAAGAGCAGGGATGCTTGCAATCCCCGGGACCCATGCCTGCCAAGGGTGGCACAGAGCACGGCAGGATACAGCAGTTCTATAGATAATTCTCAGCTGACTAGTACCACCAAGGAGACAAGGAACCTTTGTAATGTGTGAATGCTTTGCCTATATGTATGTTCGTGTATCACTTTATGTGTCTGTGCTGGAGGCCAGAGTAGGCATCAAAAACCCTGGAACTAAGCAGGGTGTGGTGGCCCATGACTATAATCCCAGCACTCAGGGAGGCAGAGGCAGGGGGATCTCTGTGAGTTTAATGTTACCCTGGTCTACAAAGTGAGTCCAGGACAGCCAGGGATACACAGAGAAACCCTGTCTAGAAAAAAACAAAACAAAAACCAACCAACCAACCAAATCTAGAGTTGGACTGTTGTGAGCGTTCATGTGGGTGCTAGGTCCCTGGAAGAGCATTACGCTCTTAATCACTGAGGCACCTTACACACACGACATCATATTCAGTTTTTTATGTTGAAGACCTAAACTCAGGTCCTTTTGCATATAAGGCAAACTTTTACCCACTAAGCCATCTCCCTGGCCTCTATCATTGCCTCCAGCAAATAAGGTTGCAAAGGCCTGTGGTACAAGGTCGGCAGGCAGGTTGAAAACAGGAGGCAGTGCCCACAAGCACAGCTGTGCTGGGAAGGGGCAGGAGGACCCTAATCCACACCAATGCAGACATGTCCCAGGAAGACTGTTGGTTTTGAAGAGATACAACTTTCAGAAGAAAGACTCAGATGGGAGTGGCTCCAACTGCCTGAGGGTAGACTGATGGGAATGGCTCTAGGGATGCCTGGTGTGGCCATTGTGAGGCTAGCCCCCTCACTAGTGTCACCCTTTGCCCTCTCCTGCCTCACTGTCTGAAGCCCCCACCTCTGTCCAGGCCATTCCAGCCCTGTGTCATCTCCCACTCTCTACCTTCAGCAGAGCATGAGGCAGTCGACGCTTGCTCATCGCATTTTTAACTGGCAGTGGAAAATGCTGGGGACTTTATTGAAAAAAAAAAAAAAAAAAACACACCAATAAATAACACTGTGATAAAAACAGTTCAGAAGTCGACTGCACAGACTTTGTTATATAACTGGGAGGGTCACAGACAATTAACAGAAAAACAGAACAACCAATTGTCCAGATGAATTAAAAGCAGAAAGCAAATATAAAAGCCTCTCCCACATCAGCTACACAATAAATACGCACATGTCTGCCTGAGCTCTGTGGCTTAACTCCCCAAAGTCAGTCAGGATGCTGCCAAGACAGCTATGAGGGTACAGCTAGGTCCATTCTTAACACATTTACAAATAAATGTAAAAAGACAGTTTACACAAGAAAAATAAGGCCTTTATTGGAGTTGCAGGCTGCCCGTTCCGCTGAGGTCTCTTGCTTTCACCTGCTCTGCCCCAGCCAGGAAATGAGCACCTGCCCCATGATTGGTCCTTGAAGAGTGTTGGAGGGAGGTGGCTGCAAGGCTCCTTCAGCTGTTCAGTCTGCAGGTGACAGCCACCCTGCCCCAGTAGTGCTGCTCCCAGCTCAATGCCCTGCTCAACCTCTGAAGACGATCCACCCATGTCCAGAGCAGGGCCAGGGATATGGCCAGGGGTAAAAGCTGTTCACTGAGTCCTGACCGTCAGTCCCAAGCCTAATGGAAGCTGAGATTTTTGTCTAGAAAAAGTACGGTTACAGTCAGTCATTAAAATACGACAGAAAACGTCTGGAAATAAAGTCTGCTTCTTTCTGAATGATTGTTGCAGAGCTGGATAGAAGAGAACGCACATGGCTTGTATCATGATGACTTTATAAACGTAGCAAAATCCTTTCCTCTGTCAGGTTCATCATTAAAAAATTAAACAGGAATAATTACAGTAAATGCATAATTTACAAAAGCCCTATATTTGCTCAGATTTACACACAAGCATTACAGTACATTCATTTAAAAGACTAAAATTAGGTATAAGAACATGAATTGACTCAAAAGGATATTTATAGCCTGGATATACATGAAAGAGTAAGTAACTATATAAATGAGGAAGTGTAAGTTTACATAAATATAAGAAACAGTCAATTCTAAAATATTTTCTCTATGGTATTTGTGATTTTTTTTCCACTATTTTAAAAACTCTGTAATAAAATATCTTGGGTCCATATAGCGAGCGTCGCCAGATGGGGCTCCACGAGCTCTGCACCGTCCCCGCCACAGTGGCGTCATCTGTAGAAGTAGTGTGGGTAAACTGGAAACAAGCACAGACACTTCCTCTTAGCACACGCTGCCCACACAGGGCCACCCCACAGCCACCTGTCACCTATGGCCAGTCCCCAGGCATATATTTTAAAACATTAATTAAAAGAAGCCCCTCAAAAAGTCCCACATCCCAGTGGGAAAGCACTCCTGAAAAATAGGGGACTCAGAAGCAAAGAGAGATGAGGGAGGCCTGGACATGGGGGAGCCCACCCTCAGGTGTGTGTTTAAACAGCAGCTCTATAGACTGAGGACCGTGGTATCACACCACTAGTACAGTAGGTGTCTCTCATGAGGTGCTGCACTTGAAAGAGTCACACCAGTATGGAGGACTGTTCTTACCCCTACCCCACCCACTCCATGACATCAGCCAACACCTAGAAAGTCGGCAGAGCTGGAGAGATGGCTCAACAGTTAAGAACACTGGCTGGTCCTGCAGAGAACTTGAGTTCTGTCCCAAGCACCCACATCAGGCTGCTCAAAACTGCATGTAACTCCAGCTTTAGGGGATCTAATACTCTCTTTTGGACTCTGCTGGCATCTGAACACACACACCCACATTCTCTCTGTCTCTCTCTGTTTCTCTCTGTCTCTGTCTGTCTGTCTGTCTGTGTCTCCCCCCTCCCCGACTCTCTCTCTTTCTCTCTCTCTCTCTCTCTTTCTCTCTCTCTCTCTCTCTCTCTCTCTCTCTCTCTCTCTCACACACACACACACACACACACACACACACACACACAAGCAAGGTTTTCACCCTCTGTGGTCACTGTCCACCACACCACCTGTGTGGTTCCAAGTGCCAAGAGCTGTATCCTTTCCATTCCCAAAAAACTGAGGTTGGCTCTCATGGTCCAAAGCTGCCAAAGCCAGGTGGACACAAAGTGGCTCGCCTGGGCTGTACTGAAGGCATCTAGGAGCAGCAGCTCTCTACTCACCAGCAGGAGGCTCTAGCAGGAGTAAGTCCTGACTGTGGCAGAGTCCAGCCTCTGTGCTCCGGACACACTACCTGTCTCCACAGCCACAGGAGGAAGCATGCAAACACAGCGTGCAGTTAGTGTTAAACATCACACAAGGGGACAACAAAGACATTCCACACCTGACACGGCCTCCTGAGTGATGGAGTACAGCCTGCTGTGGGGAAGGAGCCAGGCAAGAACACCAACAGTGGCCCAGAGGCTCCCACTGAGCGCTAACTGGCAGCTAACTCAAACAGCAACAGGCAAGCATCACAAACAGAACTTCAGATGTCCACATTTGTAAGTGGCAACTATGAAAGGGGCTGCTATGTTTCTCCTGAGACTGCACCATAGGTCTTGCATAGGCCTTATACAAGAACCTCTAAGAATCTATACGTGAATCCTAGCCCCAAAATGGGCTCTGAGAGGGGCTGAGGCTATACTCCTAAGGTGGAGAGATCCATGAAATGGGGGCAGAGGTGAGGAGCAGGATGGCTAGGATAATGACTTCTCTTAGGAAACCAACGCCCAGAGTCAGCTTCCATCAGAAACCATAAAAGCTGCTAAGCTGCTAGTTGTCATTTAATAAACTGCCAACACGGCTTGAGAGATAGGATGGCCCTGTGGACAGGGAGGGTGCTAAGTTCCCATAGTCATACTCCTGGAGGCCCTGGGACAGCTGGCTTGAGTAGAAAGAGTGCCTGCCGTGTGCACTGCATCTCAGCTTTCCTCCCTCAGCACAGCTGGTGGCCAGCAGATGTCTTCTCAAACGTGAGAGTAGAGAAAGCCACCTCCACATCCTAGACTCCTACGCCTCTTTCCAGGCTGCTTTCTCTCTAAGCTCCCATTCTTAGAGCACTAGTGCTTGACTGAGGAAGCGTGGTTTATAACGAAGAAAGCCTGTGTGCACCCATTCAGCTGATCTAGGCTGGCACACCAGGCTCACACTGGCTCTTATGAAGTTGCTGTGAGCAGACAGACTGACCTTTCCCTGTAAGCACAATACTGAACCATGGCCAAAGCAGCCAGAGCTTTCTATCTGATGTGCTTTCCAGAAGTCCAGCCCAGGGAAGCTTTGCCCACATGCCTGTCTCTGGTTTGTGCAGTGACAGCAAGAATCCCAGCTAAACATGGCTAATCCAGCATCCACATCGGCAAGGAGGAGCCGCCTGCCGGCCAGGAGCACATGACACAGGCAGAGCGTCTGCTTAAGAACACGCCTACTCAAGGTCATGTGCCTTCTAGCAGCAAGGTCCTAAGAAGTCCTTCATCTGACTTCTGTCACCTGCCAGAAGCTTGGGGTCCACTCTGAAATCTGTGTCCCCCACCTCTGGCTGGAGCCCACCTGGTTCCAGCCTATCTTCCTTGCCCTATTAACAGAGGCTAACAAATAGTGGAAAGAGGCCAATTTCCTTGGCCAGGTGTTGTAGCTTATGCCTGTAACTCCAGCACTTATAAAGCTGAAGCAGGAGGCTCACTGTGCATTTGAAGAGAAGCTATTACACTAAGATCCCGTCTTAGCAGCAGGCTCTGTGATCAGGGCTTTGGCACTGTGATAGAGCAAGCTCACCTGTGCTGCTCACCTGTCATGTCTGATCTCACACCATGGGCTCTACCCAGTCCCAAGAACAGACAGTACTAAGCCTTGTAGAAAACAGGTTAAGAGTCAATCAAATGAGGATTTTCTTAGTTTCTGTTACTTTGGTTAATCTTAACAAACCAATGTTAGGGTTAGCTGAATAACAGATACGCCTGAGCATGCGGCTGCACTCCAACACCCCAGGGGCAGCCAGGGCCCAAACTCCCCACATGTAGTGGTTACAGGGCCCACTACATACCGTCCATCTGAACCTTCTTTGGCTGCATAGAGGGAGATGACATAGAGGAGGTGACTCGGAAGTTGGCAGGCAACGTCTCTGCAGAGCCAGAGGCCAGGCCACGGATGTCCTTTGGTCTGAACTTCTTCCTCCACGAAGGTGCTCTCCTGAAGCTTTTGTCATCATCCTGGCAAACCAAGGAGACAAGTGCCAATTAAAAGTAGAAGCAGAGGCCAGGTGTGGAGGTGCATGCCTTTAATCTCAGCACTTAGGAGGCAGAGGCAGGAGGATCACTGTGAGTTCAAGGCCAGACTGGTCTACAAAGTGAGTCTAGGACAGCCAAGGCTACACAGAGAAACCCTGTCTCAAAAAACCAAAAAGTAGAAGCGGCACCCAGCCTGGCCTGTGTTCTTCTCCGCTGTGACAGCACAGCTGCCTGCCTAGTCCACATCTGCAGCAGCGACGGGCTGCGGAGACACTCCTCTGACCACAGCTAGAGAGCTGAGGCCAGTCCCGGACTGCGGCCCTTCTCACAGACCCACCTGTCACAGAGAAACCCACCTCGCAGACTGGGACACAGCAAGCAAGACCTGTATCTTCAAAGGTAGCTTCTGCTCTTTTTGTCAAACTAGAATATTTTTCTTTTTTTTTTTTTTTCTGGTTTTTTTTTTTTTTCTCCCTTTTTGGTTTTTGAGACAGGGTTTCTCTTTGTAGCCTTGGCTGTCCTAGACTCACTTTGTAGACCAGGCTGGCCTCAAACTCACAGCGATTCATCTGCCTCTGCCTCCCAAGTGCTAGGATTAAAGGCGTGTACTACCACGCCTGGCCAAACTAGAGTATTTTTCAAGGTCCAATAATAACCCTTACATGTGATGTCACAGGTTTCGAGAGGTAAGAAATACCAGTTTTGAACTGACATACTTCTCATACACATCTCTCCCCAAGGCATAGAGGCTCTGGCTGGGGCAGAGTGACCAGCTCTTTCCAGAGTATAAGACATAGCTGCTGCTTCTGGGCTTCGTCCAGTTTTATAGCTTGACAAACCACTTGTGGGACACCAAAACCAACAGTAATCTAAGAATGCTAGGGTGCTTGTGACCCCAGAACTTGGAAGGCTAAGGCAGGATGCTGCAAGTTCAAGGCCAACCTTGAATTTTCTCAAGACAAAAAGTAGTAAGATCAAAACAAAAACAAACAAAAAAAAAACCCTGAAGAGCAATTCCTTTTTTTGTTGTTGTTGTTTTGCTTTTTTGGTTTTTCGAGACAGGGTTTCTCTGGGTAGCCTTGGCTGTCCTGGACTTGCTTTGTAGACCAGGCTGGCCTCGAACTCACAGTGATCTGCCTGCCTCTGCCTCCCCAGTGCTGGGATTAAAGGCATGTGTCACCACACCCAGGTACTAATTCATTCTTGTGGGATGGTAAATGGCACAATTCCAGCATTCGGGAGGCAGAGGCAGGTGGAACTATGAGTTCCAGGCCAGCCAGGGCTACACAAAGAAACCCCATTTTGAAAAGCAAACAAAAATAAAATAAAAATATTGTTTTCTGGGCTGGGCATGCCCAGTGGTAGACCGTGTTAATGCACTTAGCTCTCAGCATCGGCATCTGTGTAGGTGTACACACACACACACACACACACACACACACAGACACAATTGAATGTATGTTCATAATCCTTAAATAGCATTTCCACATGGTTCTAAATATGATGAAACAGGGCCTACTCAATACACATGAAAACACACCTGTGGGCTGGGCTGGGGTTTGGTGATTGATTTCCAACAGCAACACCAGAAAAACAAGCAAACCAAACAGAGAACATGCCCATCAGGGTGAGCACTCACCTCATCAAACCTCCGATCAGTCCCCGAGACCAAAAGGTTGTTGAACTCTCTTTCCAAGACAGCTCGAGCCTGAAATAGTGAAAAAGGCACCAAAGTTTTCATCAATTACTAAGAAGAAAGCTGGCATATCCCACTGCCAGGGACATCCTGACCCATGATGGCATCCAAAAGTCACATCTAGTCTGTGGATGGACCTGAGGAGAGAGAAGCCATAGAAAGCACTATGCAGGTGGCTGAGAGTATGAGCTGAAGCTGGTGTTCCGTAGAGGAATGGAAAGTCCACACTGAAGCAATGAGAACTAAATAAAGCAATTACCACAGAAGACAAATTAATAAAATTTCCATGTGGCATGCAGGTGAGAGTGTAACACCAAGCCTCTGTTGATCTGGGCATTCCCCCACTATGGAGCTTTAAAAAGTCAGTTCACTATCTATCCCAGGCTAAGCTTTCCCTGAACTCTGCAGTCAGGACTTCCGGAACACTGGCAGCCTACAGGCCCAACAGTCTGGGGTCACCTGTGTATTCTGCGTTGGAATCTGTAACAACAGTGCCAGTGCGCTGAAATCAAAAGTCTCGTCCAAGGCCAGAAGTGCACCGTGAACACCACTCTCTATTAGATTGTTGGCATACTCTTTAAGGCCGATTGACAGAATCCAGCGAATCACCCGGTCATTGCTCCAAACAAGCACATCTGTAAGACAATAAACAAGTGCATGGCAGCCCCAGAGACATTTTGCTCACAACACCCTGCAGCAGCTCAGGCGAAAGGTCCTGGTAAAAATCCTACCTTGTGCCCCTGATACAGACCCAAGCCCCCGGGTGCCAGCTTCACAGGTTCCAGTGCCCTAACCTAGGAATCCTGACTATCCACTCTAAGAACCCATAGGAACTGACCCAGGGAACCCAGGGGTAAAGACAGACAGAGCTCACTGCACTTCCGTGAACAGAATGAGACAACAGCCTACAAACCCAAGGACCAAAGCAGATTCTTCCTGTCACAGACAGAGCCACCTCCATAGACCAGACACTTGCTCAGCCTGCATGGTCCAGGCAGCTACCCAGGGAACACAGTTTGCCAGGATGCTGGGCACGCGACCTCCCTCCTCCACAAGGAATGTGCAATGACCTCAGCAGCCAGGGCAGGTGAGAAGGCTCCCAGCTAACCAGCCCATGGCCCTTTGTCCTCTAGGGTGTGTTCTGTATAGCCAACCTATCTTGCATTCAAACTTTTGCTCAGGTTAAACTTTTTTTTACAAAATTTACTTCATGATGTGTCTTAGTTAGGGACACTATTGCTATGATGCCCATGACTTGGGGAAGAAAGGATTTATTTTACTCACAGGTCCATTTAACAGTTCATTAGCAAAAGCAATGAGGGCAGCAACTCATGCAGGACAGGAACCTGGAGGCAGAAGCTGATGCAGAGGCCATGGAGGAGTGCTGCTTAGTAGCTTGCTCCCATGCCTTGCTGAGCCTGCTTTCTTATAGAAATGTGCTGGGCCCTCCCATATCAATCCTAACTAAGAAAATGCCCTATAGGTTTGCCTACAGCTGGATCTTAGGGCACACTTTCTCAACTGAGGCTCCCTCCTTTCCAATGACTCTAGATTATGTCAAGTTAAAATAAAACTAACTAGTACATGATGCAGATATCTTCAATGTTTTTCTCACTTTATTTTCATAAGACAGGGTCTCACTTTGGAGCCTCAGTTGGCCTTGAACTAACACGGTCCTTCTGTCTTGGTTTCTTGAGTGCCGGGGGTAATGCACATATGACACCATGGCCAGTACTCACAGAAAAACTGAAAGACATTCACCAGAACAGAGGCTCTGAAGGCCCCACCTGTGACAGGTACAGTACTCCATTAGCACTAATGGAGATCTAAAAATATGCCCAGTCACTTCCAAAGACAGTACCTGTTAAGTATAGAAGGACAGAGGGCCACAGAGATTCGACATGCAGCAGATTCAACATTCTACCCCAAAGTGCTGCTCTAGGAAAGAGGCTGTGAATCCCCAGCAACTTCACTGAGCAAACTACCCTTCAAATGTGCAATCTTGGGTAGTTTGTTTCTAACACGCAGAGTACAAGCACAGGCCCCTCTAATATGCGGCACCCTAGGACGAGGCTCTACACTGAGCTACCGCACTACACAGTCACATGTGCACTCCCACACATGCCCGCAAGCACCAGGCCCTCTTCACACACATCTTCACCTCAAGTTTTTTGCTTTTGTTTGGTTGATTTTTTTTTTTTTTTGAGACAGGGTTTCTCTGTCCTGGAACCCACCCTGTAGATTAGAGATCCCTTGCCTCTGCCTCCGGAGTGCTGATTAAAGATGTGCGCCACCACTGCCCCGCCATCTCTATAGTTTTTTTTGTAACTTTTTGTTTTTCTTATTAAAAACAGCATTTATGAGATGAGCAGCGAAGAGACTAAGCAGCAGAGACGAACAACACCTAGTGCCCACTAAGCTCAATGCCTCTGCTAAATCATCAATGCCTTCCTGACTTCCAAAGCTTTCTCTTTGAGCAAGCAGCTGTCTCCATCACTAGGGCTGCAGCAGGAAGAAGCCACCTTACAGGCTGTTCTTTCAGGACTGTTCTGTACGCACCCCTTCCCCCACCCACGCTGTTGTCTTCCAAGGGCTGACTGAGGGCGGCCTTGGGGCCTCCTGCCTCTCCTGTGAGATCAAGACCCTTGACTATCCCATAACCCTGCATTTCCTATTTATCCCAGGGACTATGCAGCAGACTCAGCTCTATTCTGCATTTCTAAATGTCAACACAGAACACACATAACCAAAGGATAACACTAATGTCACAGGAAAGCACTAGGACCACAGACTGTATCCAGGCAAGCTTTTAATCATTCCTTTTCATCCTCCTCATGTTAGGCCAGTGCCTCCACCCAAAGCCTTCCAGGATTCCTCCTGATGCTGTTGGCAGATGCTCCACTCCCCTGAGGCTGCAGCAGCACTAGCAGCAAAAGCCAGACCACTGCCTAGGCAGGTCACTCACCTCTTGTCTCATTCTGACTCTCTTCTCTTTTTCTTTCCAGTTCTTTTCGGTCATAATTCAACCTTCTCAGGCACATGATTCCACACTGGAAACTGTTTCTGTTTACAGAGACACACACAAAAAAGAGGTTATGTGGAGCTGGCAACGGGGCAGGCCTCAGGGCAGAGAGAAGGCATGGTAAGTGCCCACTAGCCTGTGGAAGCTGTCCACCATCTTCAGCTGCCCTCGCAGGTCCTTCTTGGTGAGGTGATCCAGCATCCGGGCATCCACCAGGCACTCCATGAAGTAGCTGCGGTACTGCGGCAGGCCCAGGCTGGGCAGCCACTCATTGCCGATCCACTCGTGGTTCATGTCCCCATATGCTAGCGTCTGCTTTTAATAAGTAGGGGACACCGTTAGTTATGGGCTTGGAATCTTCATTTTATGTAGACTAAACTAACGACACTAGTCTTAGTAACTCCTGGGTGCCCATCCCCACTGAAAGTTAGTTAGACGTCATACAAAAGGAGTCATTAAAAGTCTAGGACTCACTGCTGACTTAACCTATCTAAGGAGCCACAAGGAAACCACAGCCAACTGCAGAGGCCCTTCTGAATCAGCTGTTAATGTAGCAACTAAGAATGGCCACGACTCATGAACAAGTTTGAAGATGGGTTCAGCTTGAGTCATTAAAATTTCCCTGGCTGGTTTTGACTTTTTCTCCTAATTAAATTTTTATTTAAAAAAATCAGCAAAAGTTGATTAGAAAAAAATATGCTAAGAGACAAACCAATAGCTAACAGGATTCAATGAAGAAAAAGACAAATATACAATTATAAACAAGACATAAACATTCTTTAGAAAGAGGGTACTACCATAAAGAGGCAAAGCCTCACACTCCATCCCACTAGGCCATGTGGTCCTAGAAGGCTACCATCCTGAAGAATGGCACATCACTGTCAAGTTCCTGGCCTAAACTAATCCTCCTGCCTAGCCATCCAAGTAGTGGGCAACAGATGCACAGCTCCATAACCTGCTTCAGAATATGCAGAGATTAAACTCGGCCCCATGTACAGCTCCACGATGAAGCGTCATGGCAGTTCTCAGTACACTAAATCTCAGTATTTTCTGCTTCAGAAGAAACTGAATCAGATTCTGTAATTCCAGTACTTACAAAGCTGAGGCACAAGGACTGCTACAAGTTGGAGGTCAGCCTGGGATACAAGGCAATACCCAGATAGGCAGAAGGGATGGGAAGAAGAAGGAAATCAACAATTAGCCAACTGTGGGGTTGCAGGTCCATAGTTCCATAGGCCAAGATGGGATGGTTTAAAGTAGAGGCTAGCCTGGGCAATACAGCAAAGACTTTGTTTCAAAGGAATAAACAATAGTGGCTAAAACATTCAAATACCCTCCAAATACTTGTACATTAACACACTTCCAAAATAATAGAGCAAGAGTCTATAATACCAGCAAGTCAAACAACAACATACTAAAATAAGACCTGATATCAAGAGGCTTACTGTCATGGGATCAACATTTGGGAAAAAGAACAAGGGTTTTTTGCATATCAAGAAAGTGAAAAAGCATAATACTCCAAAGGACACAGAAACACCATATGAAAGGCTCCCCCTTTACTATGGAACATTCAGCATTTCTGGATTGGAGTAAATTGGCTGCCACATAGCACAGAGCACCGGAGAAAGGGAAGGACTAAATGCATGTCAACAAGCAAATACAGCTGTGTCCGCACTAACTACCAGCAATGGGCCACCAGTACAAGACAAGATACAGCAAGCCTGTGAGCAGGAAAAGAGTCAGTCAGCCCTTTCATTCACAGAAGACAGGACCAACCGAGAACAGGAAGCTACACAACAGCCCCCAGGGCCACAACACAGGTTGTGCTGGGCAGCAAGAACAGGGGTCCATTCCTACAGACTAACAACCAACTGGAAACCTGTCATTTCTAATGACCTTAAACCTCATAAAAATGCAAAGCTGACTAGATAGGTCTGTCCTGTGGAAATGAACACACTGCAGGTACAGACAACAGGTGACTCGATGCTGGGAGATGAAGACAGCCTTCCTCTACCTGGTCACCTGCTCCAGCCAAGACAGAAACAATGAGTCAGACCCAACAAGGACACTGAAGCTCCACTATAAGAACCATCCCATTACTGTCCCTAAGCACTCTGGGTCATCACGAGATCTCACTGTCCATCAGCACAGGACCCTCAGCTATTTTCTGGCCTGGCTCTGCCATCTTTGAAGGGCAGAATGAGAAAGAACCAATAAAGAAAGGGCCAAATGAGGCAGCACTGCCCCATCTCTGGGTGTTTCCCATGCATGCCAATCACTTCTTTGTGGTGGCACCTATGTTGAGGGCTCAGTCCAGGGAGCCCTCCTCTTCTCCCAGGATGCTGAAGCAACCTAGGGAAGGGAGCACACAGAGGCAGATGGCCTTGGGGAGAGAACTCTGCACAGTGCCGACACAACCCAGACTCAGCAAAACTTGGGCCGCAAAGGAGGAGGATCATGGCCATACTGCTTGCTGGTGGTTCTGCAGTGTCCGAGAATCACTAGCCTGTGGGAGGGCAGGCTGACTCCTCTGCCCTGACAGCTCGGATGGAAAGAGGATTGTGAGGGAGCACTACAAGCCCCTTCTTTCGCATTCCCCTGCAGAGTGCGCTACTCTCACTTCACAGGCTGATACAGGCAGCAGCTTTCACAAAGAACTAGAATCCTTCTGCCTGGAGATGGGAAGTGCATTGCAATCATCAGAAATCACCCGGCTGACCGCAGCAAGACTGGACCAAAGCCCATGCTCTTTTTTCTGCATCACCGGCAACACCTTGATGTAGAAGGAGGTAGCTGCCTTGTGGCTAGGAATACTAAGGATACTACTTGTCCAAGTCCACAGTTTAGCATCATTCACCTGAGCTGCCCCAATGTAGAGATGGCAAAGAACCCAGAAGAGCTCTTTGGGTGCTGAAGAGCTGGGGAGCTGAGGATGCAAACACAGCGGGAGAGCTTGAGGGTTAAAGCACTTGCCACCAAGCTGAAAACAGTTCATCCCTGGAACCCACATGGGTCAAGAGAAGTGATGTCCCCAAGTTGTTCTCTGACCGCACCATGGCATATATACATAGACACATAGACAAACACAGATAAATAAATATAGTGAAAACTTAAGCAAGAAAACACAAACCCTCACGAGACAGGAAGAAGTCTTACCTTTGAGAATTCCCCTAGTGAGGTCTTTAAATCTATGCAGCATTAGGACAGCATTCAGCAAAACACTAACACAGAGGCACAGGAAAAGGCATCATGCCTTTCAGGTTTGCAAATTATTTCACAGGTTTCTACCAGGAAACCTTGAAACTAAAGTCACTCCAGCAGCAGGGAATTCTGTGTGGATCCCTGTATGAGGGGCCCCACAGTAAGAGAAGCCTACGTTCACGAAGAGCCACTGCCAGGGCTCCTGTGAGAATGTTCAAAGTTGTCCATGAGACGCTGCCAAGCCTGCCCAGGGCTTTCAAATCATTAACCTCAAAGAGCAGACTGGGATGCTAAGAACCCCCAGAAAGACAAGTCACACACTTCCCCACCCCAGATACTTTCTGTTGCCACACAGTGAAGGTAGGTAGAGAAAAGCGCCAACCTGAGCCCAGCTTCCCTCCTCGTCTTCCTGATGTTACGTGGTTAGGGGTGCAAAAGAACAAACTGTTAGTGTTTGTAAGCTATGGTAAGGCAAGCGAGCACACAGGGACAGCTGGATATGTGAGCATGCTGGGGTTGCAGCAGCATGCAGTCTGTACAGCACCAGCAGCCTGGGGTTTTCATGCAAGAAACACATCCTTTCCATGCCAGCATATCAGTAAGAGGGAAAAGCTGGGTCCCACTATCACAGTGGGATACTAAACTGAGCTCTCTCCCCAGGGTGAATCAATTTTATCTAAATGAGCACGTCTGCAACTGTAAGATCCTGGGGGGGAAAAGCTAAAACAAAAACTCTAGTTTATACACTTAGTTGATAACCTAAGGGGACATGTCTCTGAAACAACTACATATTAAAACTTCATTCCCAACAGAAAGGCCAAAGCCCAAGCTGGTCTGACACAGCATGTGCCCTATGAGTGCAGGCTGCAGTGACTAACCGTTTGTGGCGTGGCTGTGAGCGTTTCCATCTCTTCATGTGTCAACCAGACATTTCCTGTAGTCTAAGGTACCCAGTGCACCAGCCACATCCCAGGGCCAGGGAAGCATGACAAAGAGGAGAGGGCACACGCATAAGCTTCAGGCACAGGAGCCTGATGCAAAGGCCACTCTTCACAGAAAATGACCAAAAGCCACAGCAGCCCGGCCCTCCTGCCAGCAGCTATACACCCTGCCAGCCACTGGTCAACAGAGAAGAGCTCACAGCTTCCAGGGCTGGCTGCTACGTCCACCCCAGAGGAACTTAAATAAAGAAAAGAAAGTCCATTTTAGATTTCTAGAAATGCTGGTTCTCTCAGAACTCCACACTCACTCCATCTTCCAACAGTCTCCCTGGCTCAGTGGCAGAGCTGCCTATCAGCTGCAAGGCCCTGGGTTTGATCCCCAGCACGTCCAAAAGAACCCCCTCCCACAAGCAGCCTCACTTTAACAGCAGGTACACCAGGTGACCAACCCAGACAGGCCAAAATTGACCACATTGTGTCCCCACTGTATTCCTGCCACAGCCAGACAGGAGACCAAAATCCACATGCTTGATGCTATACACTCAAGAGAGGAATCTATGACTATGCCAGACAGTGTGGAGGGAACACTTCCAAGCTGAGATGGTGGGAGCTCCCCACAAGAGCACAGCTGAGGAAGACTTTGGAGGGGCCATGATGAACATGCCTTTCTGACATGAAACTACTGTGGAACAGAAAGGAATGTGGTGACAAACACCATCCTCTGGATAAGAGCTCTGAGCCATAGCCAAAGACAGAGAGAGGCTCAGGGTTCCTCCCACAGAGAACAGAAAAACCTGAACACTTTAAAGTAAGTTTGAGCCTTAGGCTGTTGTAGAAAGGCATATCTCAACAGCACTCCAGTAGTTTCTCCAGAGTCACTCAAGCTAAGTATGGCCATTTCTGGCCTTCCCCTTTGGTTTTTACAGAGGGGGAAAAATATTGTCCAGTGAGAAGAAAGAGAATTCTCTAGTGACCAGGATGCTAGGTAGCAGCAGCTATTCCTCCCTAGTGCTGCCATCTGCATTCAACAGGTGCCTCCAAGGTGCTCTGGAGAGCTAGCACTTCTCAGAAAATGCAAGTAGCTCACTCCTCACATGCTGCCACCATGCCCATGCCAGGGTGGAGCTCACAGACTGAGGCAGAAAGGGGCTGGACACCAAAGAAAATGTTTTTCCTGAGACAGGGTTTCTCTGTGTGTAGCTAGCCTTGGCTGTTGAACTCACAGCGCTCCGCCTGTTTCTGGCGCCTGAGTGCTGGGAATAAAGGTGTGCGCCACCAATGACTTGTAAGTCAGCAGCATAACTAGCTCCTCTCCCATGTTCTACTTCCCAGGACACTGTGCCACAACATATGGCAGGGAGGGAGTGCCCTTCTGTCCATACCCTACACACAGGCAGTGCTGTAGATGAAGAGGCCACACCCCACCTCTGTGACAGATCAGCCATAGGCCCAAGCCAGCAGCCACCAACTGGATCCCTACAGTTGCACTGTGAAGAAGTCACAGGCACTGGACTGTGTGACCTGCTCAGCAAGTCGCTCATTCATGTGTGAATGCAAACACCAATGCTGTGTGGTCAGAGGTCATCAGACATGAAAGACAAAAGGCAGGAGGCGTATAGCATAGGAACAATACAGAGTGTACACTTACTAAGTTCCTGCCCAGAAGCCCTCAGGACAGTCAGTACAATAATCACACGTGAGGTTCGTGAGAGTCAATTTCTACCTTTAAACCTTCTTCCTCTTGAGGTTTTTATAGACAAGCTTTCATTTTTAACTTGAGTGGGATCTCAATATGTTGCACCAGTTGCACTCAAAGCTCTGATCCTCAGACTGCCATGTAGCTGAGATCACAGTGGGCCTCATGTTCAATTTCAGCCAAGTTTTCATGAAAACCTTTGTTTGATGCTGGGGATAAACCTGGGCCCTTTCCCATGCTCGGCAAGTGCTCTGCACAGAGGTATAGTGCATAGTGCAAAATGCTTGCTATTCTTGGGTCATTCAATTCACCTAAGCAATAGTTCTAAGGCATCTGCAGCCATGTTTCCAATGAGACCTGCTGAGGGTTTCAAAGACCCAAGAAAGCAGTCTCAGTGGTTTGTAGCTTTCCAGGAGGCAGTCCTTCCTCCCAGAGCATAAGAGCATGTGACTGGGGACTTACCGTCCTGGATGTGGGTGGGGCAGAAGGGCTAGTCAGCGACATTATCTCCTGGATAGCCAGTCGAAGCTTCAGCCTGTGCAGAGGGTTGCTGATGCCGATCTCCCGCTGGATCTCAGTGTCTGACAGGGCCGACATGATGGCACCACTCTTGACGTTTGCGCGACAAGCAGCCACATACCAGGCAGGCATCCCAACCCAGAGCTAGACACAGGGAACAAGAAGGCCAGAACATCAGGCAGGTGTGAGAGGCCATGGGTGAGTTCCTATAGTGTAGCACGTGAAGAGGACTCACCTCCAGCCACACCACCACTGTGGGGCCATCCCACTGTGCGAAAGGCAAGCCTTGCCTGCGGGCTTCCTCCAGCAACTCATGCCTATGAGGGAGACACATTTGAAAGAACCAGTTAAGTAGGCATCTTTGGCAGGTTTCCAAAGCACAACAGTTGCTTACCATTTTCCTTCCGTTTCAAGATGCTGGCACCATGCATAGTGCACTAGCCTGTGCTTTCTACAGATCACCTGCAGGAGGAGCTGCTCACCCTGGATCCCCACACAATTCTACTTCCTCTGAAAGAATGACCACTAGCTGGAGTGATACCCAGCAGTCCTCATTCCTAAATTCACATGGCATGAGGGTGAAACCTAGATGCCACACCCTTTTGCCCTCTCCAGAAAGAGAGCACATACAGGTTGGCAGATGGATACCCAGTGCTGAGTGTCCTTAAACATACAACAAGAATGGTACAAAAGAAATCAAAGGTAGTGGCCCGCACCATTAATCCCAGCACTCCAGAGGCAGAGGTGGGCAGATCTCTGTGAGTTTGAAGCCAGCCTGATCTACATAATGAGTTCTAAGACAGCCAGAGCTACATAGTGAGAACCCATCTCACTGCCCTGGGGAAACAGCACAGTGGGTAAATTGCATGCCAGAACACACCAGGTGTGGGTTCTCCCCCTACACAGGTTCTTTCTTACAAATTACAGTTCTGTATATGAGATCCAGCTCTGCAAAACCAAAAGCAATCCCCCAAATCCTGGCTCCATAATAACTGCCAACAGCGGGGTTTTCTCTCAAGTCACAATGTCACAAATAGCTTCAGAGCCTGCCTTCTTCAGTAACCCTTGGCTCCTACGGTCAATGGGTGCTTTCTGTTCCTGTCTTCTGCCTAGGGGCAGATCCCCTGGGCAATAGCACTGTTTGGTGTCTCAGGCAGAGTCAAAAATCACACTTCTGATCTGAGGGATAGGGTTACTCATCAACTAGAAGAGACAGACATGTGTGCTCATGTGAGGCTGAGGTAGAAAGGGTCCGTGGGATGGACACAGCCCTGGCTACAAGGAGGGAGCCAGTATCTTGGGAGCACCAAGTGGTGACTGGGAGATTTTCTGCTTCCTCCAGACAAACTCTCCTCAACCATAGCTGCTATCATTTATCAAAACAGGCAGAGAAGCCGCAAGCAGCAGCAGTCACTCCTGGCCAACCAACCCCAAATAAAGATGGAAACTCTGAGGGCACAGGGCAGTGCCCATCCTGGGTTTCTAAGCTAAGTTAACATTGACTGGACTAGGTCCTCCTCAGTTGGGCAGTTTGCTAGGACCTCTATTATCCAGGAGTATCAGATCCAAGCAGAGAAGAGGTAAGCAAGCACAATGCAGCCTCAGTGGCTGCCTGGAGTCTGCTGCACCCTTGGGGTGCCCTGAACTCCCTCTAGCACTGGAAACAGCTTTTGCTGGTTCTTAGAGCCCTGCAGCAGCAGGAACAGTGTAGAGGCAGTAGGGCATGAATTAGGAACCAGTCAGGCTACATTGAGGACAATCAGTTATAAAAAGCAGGACCTGGAAAGGGGACTAACACTGGCTTCTCTCTGTCTCCTTTAGCCTTCCCTACTGGGCAGCCAAACACAGCCATGATAAGGCTCTGATTTCTTGACAGGGACACAGCTCTCACCAATCATGTGACATAGGACATAGCATCCATAACTATAGACACCAAAGGCTAGCTGACTCAACCTGAGATCTTATGGCAGCAGCACTACCTCCCTCCTTCCCATTGCACCCTTGATCTTCACAATACCCTCCCAACTCAGCCAGTTTTCAAATATGGACCTTCTGCAGATTCACCCAACTACCCAGTCCCTTTCTAGCTATAGAGTCAATTAGTCTTTCTGCTCCATACACCTGCCAAAGTAAATGTGGTAAGAGGGACGTGACAGTTCATGCTTATAATCTCAACACTTGGGAGGCCGAAGCAGGATTGTCATGAGTTTGAAGCCAGCCTCGGCCACACAGCAAGCCTGTCAAAAAGTGGGGAGAGCATTTAGCCCCCACCAACATCATTTATTTTCTCCTTCTCAGTTTTTCCAGACAGGCCCTCTCTGTAGGTAACTTTGGCTATCATGGAACTTGCTCTTTATAGACCAAGCTAACTTCAAACTCAGATACCCACTTAACCCGCCTCTGCCTCCGCCCAGCCATATTTATTTTCTTACTAGTCAATTCTCCAGGTAATAAAAACTCTTTTAGTCACTGGCCCCAAAGCTTAAAACGTAGTGACCAAAGTAAATAAAATTATTTTTAAGAATCTTTTTTGGGGATATGTGTATATACAGTGTATGTGCAGGTGTGTGTGTGGTGTGAATATGTGTATGTGCAGGTGTGTGTGGTGTGAATATGTGTATGTGTGTGCATGTACATGGAGCCTAGAAGTAAACTTCAGGTGTCTTTCTCAGTGGTGCTCCACCTTACTTTTTTGAGACAGGTCTTGTAGTAAATCTGAACCTCCCTGATTGGCTAGACTGACTAGTCAATGACTTCCAGGGACCCATCTGACAAGTTTTGAGAATTCTGGAATTTTGGTTTCTTTTAAAAAACACAGAAATGTAAGAATGTGCTTTGACTTTAATCCCAGGTGTGGGGATATAGGGATATGCAGCAGCAACTGACTATGATTTGCCTTGTGCTCTAACAGAGGCATGGTTTTGCCTGCTGTAGATAAATTTCTGTGATTGTGTGACAACTGGAATTCTGGGAATTTTTCAGAGGGTGTATAAATGCTAGAGCCCTATAGGTGGGGTTGGTGCAGTTTGTTAGTAGTCATGCTCAAAGGGGAAACAACAAGAAAGAGTCTTGTTTCTTGTTAGATTCAGGATGTTCTCTCTTTCTCTTCCTTTCCCTCTTTCTCTCTCATCTAGTGATGGAGGGTGTTAACTGGGTTGGGGGAGATAAGGGGTAGGAAAAAGAATCCACAAAGTAGCTAAGGCTGGATCCCCACCCCCACCCTGTCTCTACACACCCAGAGTTTACATGAGTGCTAGAGACCCAAACTCACGTCCTCACGCTTACACCGCCGCACTTTACGAACTGCACTGTCTTCCGAGCCCAAGGGAATTTCTTCTAAAAGGCCTACATAGCTGTCTGCATTTGAAGTCTAAGACCCAGGAGTGTCAGACTGTTCTGAAGCATGAGTCTGACACACTGATGACCTGGGGCCACAGGTGCTGCTTTCAGCCTCAATGTCATAACCCTGGACATGGAACCAGGGCAGCAGAGATTCTGCTATACCTTCTCTTCCTGGGCTGTGAGATATAGCAGTAGTGCAAATTTGTAATTCTCCTGTCTCTGCCTCCCTAACACTGGGACTGTGGTCATGAGCCACCACGCCCAGCTCCCAAGTGTAAAATGGCTGCTCTAACACAAACTCATTCAGCAGCAACATTGCCTCTGCAGCCAGAACTGGAGGACTGAGGGATGTGGCTCCGAAGCACAGTCCTGGCAAAGCATTCCCACAACTCTGGCCTTCATCCCAGTGGCGTAAACTGGGAGTTCTAGAAATGCAGTCATTTCTATGAGGACTAGCACGTGTATAAAGGACAGGCCTGCAATCACATGGAGCTTTTTGCTCACCTACTCCATGATACCAGCAAGTATGGCAGCTTTCCCCTCAGACCCAACTGTACTTTTCTGTATGCCGGCATTGTCCCACTGATACCTTAAACAAAGGCTAAGGGGCCTTTCTTCCATGATACCAGCTAGGAGTCCTAAGGACACCAGTGACATCACTCTGACAGGGAAAAAACAGAGGCTACCTTTTTACCAAGACCCTCTCAGAAGCTCAGCATTTGAGGGTAAGCCTGATATCCTTAGGAGCATCCCATAGCATGGGTCTCCATGTGGTCCAGTTCCCCACGTGTGAACACACTACAGCACCACACAGAGCTGGGAATGCCCCAAGCATTGTTACTGGGGAAGGGAGGAAGGCACAGTAGTCCCCCAAAGCATGAGGGCAGTTACCAAGCAAATTTGCCAGCCCTCGCCTGCCTGGTCCATTCAGCAGGAAGAAGTGATCCTCATGTCAGGGGCTGGCTACAGGAAACATTCCTGAGAGATGAGGTTTATGAGTCTTCAATCACACACTCACAACATACATTACACGCGCTCAGTCAAATCACAAGCCTGCTGCTGTTCCACATCCTATGCTCACGGTCAGAATCACAAACAGATTGAAACATTGGGAAAATTTAGAGTATTTTCTCTCACATGGAATATAAAACCTCTAGAGGGAGAAAATGTGGTAACATAGCTGCCAGGCCATGCACAGCCTTGCTGGTTTCATTATAATGTGTGATGTGAAACTGAACACATCAGTGGAATCTGAGAGCATAGAAGTTTCCTAGTATAGTTCCAGGAGGCAAGAAGCTGTGCTTTAATACCAAGTTTCATACAGCCAAATGGCAACTCCCAAGGTATCATGAAACATTTTAATTAAGTTCAAAGACACCAATATTCCAAATCAAATTTGGATATTAAGAAGTTTCCACAAATTTCCATTTGTAGAGTTCTGAGTTAGGGAGTTTCCAGCACTGATAATGGAGCCTGCTTCTTACCTGGCGCACTGACCAGTTATTAGACAACACACGAGGCAAAGCTCAGGACTGGCAGCCCCAACAGCAAGGCCAGCACCACTCTATGTTTGGTGAACTCAGGACCCTTTGCAGAGCTACCCAGTCCATCCCAGCTCAAGGAATACTTCCTCTTCTAAGGTCAGCTCTCGCTTCTTGTCTACACCCTCTGCCTGTTTTTTGATGCATTGTCTCACCCTATCTGCCTGCTTCTCTCACTGGTTCTGAGTGCAGAAAGATGCACGCACGCATGCACGCACGCACATATCACTGTTCTGTGCCTCTGCAGTGAAAACTATTCCAAATAGTACTACTTATCTTCAACAAGATTTAGTTTACTGACTTTATCTCTTTGCAAATCCAGGGACTCACATGCTATGCGCTTGTTTCACCCTGAGCCACACCTCCTGTCTTTCAAGACTTAGTGCAGAACTGAAATTTAACAGGTTACAAATTCTTAAGTCTATGATAAAAGACGACAGCCTACCAAGAGAAAATACAGAGAGCCATTCAGGACCCAGAACAGTCACTGTGGCTGCCCTAATAGCTCAGTTGTTTAGGACTATTTGTAGGACTTAGAGCTATTTATTTGAGACTTGGTTTCATGTATGTCAGGCTGGCCTTGAACTCACTTATGTAGCAGATGACCTTGAGCTTCCCATACTCCTGCCTCTACCTCTGGGATTTGACATGTGGCACTATGTCAAATTTATATAGTGCTGGTGAGGGACCATGGCTCTGTGCACTCTAGAGTAGCGCTCTACCAGCTGAGCCACATCTCAACACAGTCACCACTCTTCAAGATATCCACCATGCAATTTAATACTCAGAAAAGCTATCCACAGTGAGCTGCTGTGACTTTCATCCAAGGAAAATAGGCACGGGGGCTACATGACTCCTAGAGTCACAGAGTTGGCCAAGGCAGGATTCAGACTCCCAAGGTGGGTTCTGGAGCATGGCACCTCAGCAAGACACTTCCCACAGTGGCAGGAATCCAGGCAAACAAAACAGGGTTTCTCTGTGTAGCCTTAGCTCTCGTGGACTTGCTTTGTAGACCAGGCTGGCCTCAAACTCACAGTGATTCGCCTGTGTCTGCCTCCCTGAGTACTGGGATTAAAGGCATGTCCCACCACATCCAGCTTGGAAACACCTTCTATATGTCATAAATGTTCCCTCCTCCAGGAAATACGGATTTTAAAAGGTTGCAGTTACACATGTGCGTGCATACGTTGGGGGGAGGGTGCATGTGGACATGTTCGTGTATGTGGGTACACTCCAGATACATGCAGAGGCCAAAGCTCAACATTGGGAATCTCCACAATACTTTCTGAGATAGAGTCTCTCACTGAACTTAGAGCTTGCCCCTTTGGCTAGGCTGGCTGGCCAGCAAGCTCCAGGGATCCTCTAATCTCCAGTCCCCTCCCCTCAGCATGGAGTTACTTTTTCAGAAGGCTATGTACACACACAGCTGTGCACCAATGTTGAAACCTAAACACAATTCACCCTGAAGACCGCCCAGTATGGACACACAATGAGAAGCTTACTTTTTCTGAAGTTTACGGTTTTTCTCAGCTTGTCCTCCCAGTTTGCTGAGTCCCAAGGCATCTTGAGATGAATTTTCTGTCTCTGAAACACCAGCTACAAGGAAGCAGAGGCCCCAGACTAAAGTGAATCAATGTGGCAGAATACAGTTCAGGTCTGGTCTCTAGAGGCAGAGTTAAGCTTACACACAAGAGCCATTTCTGACCAAACAGTCTAGCAAACTACTTAAAACAGGAAACTTGCATATTTGAACTGTTAGGTATTGCTCTTTGGGTCATAACTGTGCCACCTTTGAGGGCCCTACTCCCTAGAGAAGGTCAACCAGTATAGTGGCATGAGGGGGATGAGCAGACACAGCAGGAACCCAGGAGCACCCCATACCCTTGTTAAGATGCTTACTGTAAACCTACCAACCTTGTCCTGGTGACTCCTTGCCCAGTGGCCCAGGCCGGCCTTTTTCCTTCTTGCCAAACAAGCGGCCAATGGAGGACTTGATGCCTTTCTTCTTTGGGGCTTTGTGGAGGGAGTCCTGGCTACTATTACTGCTGCTAGGGTTGCTCACGGGACCATCCTGGGAGCCTGTGGAGCTTCAAAGGAAGAAGATGGACTTTACCAGGAGCCCATGCACAGGCTGCAGTACTTCCCTAGGTTGTTTCTGAGACAGGCTTCCACTATAGCCTAGGCTAGCCTGGAACTCATGACAACCCTGCCTCAGCCTTGAAAACACTAGACTTATAGCATGAGTCACAACACCCAACCAGAAATTCTACATTTTTAATAACTGCTCCTTAGAGTTCCTAAGATACATCAAGTCTCTCACTGTATACTGTGCAGGAGTGACACATGCTGCCAAGGATGCTCAGAAGGAAGGATGGTTCTGAAAGCTCAGCTTCTCTAGGACTTGACACTCCTCTTAAGAGGAGTCCTGGCCTCCAAACAGCTGACAAAGGAAGCCTAGGCTCAGTCAGTGAGAGCTGCTTGCAGGCCAGCAAGTGAGGGAGAAGCAAAAAGGAGATGCCCATGGGGAACCAGAGAAATTAATTGCCAGTCAAGAATGATGCTTACTACCTGCAGAGCTGGGTGAGAGCTGTCATTCAAATGTCCTCCCCCATCTGCAGGACAGCACAGAAACTCTGCAAATGGCCATGCAATAACTGTCTATCACAGCAACCAAACAGGCTCCTATTTTTCTGATAGGAAGCATTAATAAAGAGGTGGGGGAAATGTGGACTGCCCAGCATCTTGGAGGCCCAAGAAGGGACGAGAACATGAGAAGCCAGGCTGTCTGTCGGTAGAGTGCCACCATCCAGAACCACACAAGTCTTTGAAACGTTCCCCAGACAGGACCTTCTGCTGGTAACCACCTAGGGCAATGTCAGTAACTTAAACCGAACAACCTAAAACTCTTTAAAATCCTTGTTTTTCCAAGTTATGATTAATATTCTTTTTGGGTTGATTTGTTTGTCTTCAGTTTGTTTGGGGGGGGGGGGTTGTTTTTTCTGTTGCTGTTGTTGTTGTTGTTTTTGTTTTTCCAGACAGGGTTTCTCTGAGTAGCGTTGGCTGTCCTGGACTCACTTTGTAGACCAGGCTGGCCTCAAACTCACAGAGATCCGTCTGCTTTTGCCTCCCTGAGTGCTAGGATTACAGGAATGTGCCACCACGCCTGGCTATGATTAATATTCTTAAACCCCAGACAAGCATGGCTCCACAGATGGGTGGGGGTCAGGGTGGAGGGTGCTGTCCTCAGCCCAACTCCTTACTTCCTCAGGTCCCTGATGTCCTCATGGCTGACTGTGTGCAGTGCGCCCTTGTGCAGCCTGTCTAAGCGCAGGGGCCTCGGGGAGGAGGGGGGTGAGGTTTCACATTTTATTGTCGTCTTGTCGTCTCGTACCTCTTCTCTGGAAGCTGGCAGCTGAGGGCAAGATAAGGGCAAAAATAGTGAATACTGTACCAAATCCCAACTTAAAGATTTATTAGTCACTTTTTGCTAGCACAAGAGGACACATTTTGTTGTTGTTGTTTTTTCGAGACAGGGTTTCTCTGTGTAGCCGTGTGTAGATCAGGCTGGCCTTGAATGCAGAGCTCCACCTGCCTCTGCCTCCTTGAGTGCTGGGATTAAAGGTATGCACCACCACCAGCTGGCTGAGGATGCATTTTTTTTTGTTTGTGTTTTTGTTCTGAAATGGGACCTTGTGAGGACACTACCCCAGCCTCCTCAGTGCTAGGGTTCTGGGTGGCACTACTGTGCCTGGAAAAAGGCTGCATTTTAGTTCATACAATCTGGACTGCTATCCAGAAGGGAACCAAAAGTACAAAGCAATATAATTCATAGCCCATCTCCCTAGGAAAAGTATGGACAAGCACAGGCAAGCATAGGACACCAACAACTCCCTGAAGTGTAGGCACATCAATGCTATCAGAGGCCAATGCCCAACAAGGCAGCCAAGACCTGATCCATGCTATCAACTGCATCCTAACCAACACAACATGGCAACCACCTCTCACTGACCAGGAGCTCTGACAGGCTTCCTTAGGCAACTCTGTGGATGCACTGAGGAAGCAGATTCTTCCCTAGCAAGTGGCCAGCACCTTCCTGCTAGGGGTTGGGAACACATCAGACAGCTTGAGATCATGAGCCACCCCTATGTGCATGGCTGCATTTCTGGGTGTTTTGACTATAGACTATACATGGAGGCACATATGCAGTTTAAGACCCGTGGTTTAGACAGAATAATCCTGTGTATATCATTAAGATGGTCATGAGTATGTACTGAGGGACACAGGGCAGAGGGCAACGTCACACCATTTGGCACTGAGGAGCACTGGTCCCACTGTAGCCAATCTGTTGAGGGTGAGGCTGAGCTGAGGCAGTTCAGGTCACTCATTAGCCAGCAGCAGATACATTCTGCATCTCCCTGTCCAAGATCTCAAAACAGCAGTGGGCATTATGGGTCTGAGTCAGGCTCTGAAGGGCACATGCTCAGCATGCAGGAAGCCAGGGTTCCATCACCTGCTTCCCAAAGCCACCATGGCTAGAAACTTTGAAGGAAATGTTAATAGCTTACAAACGCAATCACTGTTTAAACATAAACCAAAGAATGAGCTCAGGAGCAATCCATATGCTGGGTGTGAGCTATAATACTTCTGAGCAGGGCCTCAACACACAACAGCTCTCAAGCAGGTCTCAAAATCCTAACAGAGACTTCCAGATGGGCCCTCTGCACTCCTTCAGGAAGGGATGGCATTAGTACTCTTCAATGTTACCAAGTTGGGAAGTGACCTTCGCTTGCCAGTGATATTAAAGAAGAGGCAGGGTACATCAAAGTGCAGCATCTAGCCCATGCCTGGCTCTGCACACCAGGCCTCCATGCAGGAATGGAATGTGGCTCACACACTGCTTCTTCACTGACACAGCCAGTAGAGCTGAGAGGAACACCAGGCAGAGCAATTGGGGACTTTGTCACTATAGTCACCTTGAATGGCATGGTTTATTGGGTTGAGGGCAGGGGTGGGAACATGGTCTTGCTTTTTTACCCCAGGCTGTCCTGAAACTTGTGGTCTTCCTGTTGTGCACAGGCACTGTTTGGGCAGAGCAGCCCCCTCCCCCCCTTTAAGTTAAGAAAGAAGGCAACAACCCACAGCACTAACCGGGCAACACTCATTGGTAGACTCATTAGTAGCGGGAGGGGATGGAAATCACAACTGCTCTACAGTGCAGCAGGCTAGAAAGGTTAGTGACAGGACAGGGCTCCTGGGCTGAGCACGGAAGATCAGAGGTAGAACATCTAGGTCAACCACCAAACAGCTACTGCCAGCTCTTCACAATTCTGCCCAGCATGCTGCACTCACACCAACTTCTAGATACCACCAAGTAATCAGGGCAGCTGGCAAAAGGCCCAAGGGCAAGGTGGCCACCAGCTCAGCTTTTTGAAGCCGACTTAAACCCACACCCATACCCCACACCCTGAGTCACTGTGAGCTTCAGCTCCACACTGATAAATGGAGTAGCTATGATGACCTGTATCCCGCAGGGATGCATGCAGGAGTTTAAGACCATGCTTCCAGCATTTGGAAGGCTGAGGCAAGAAGATTGCAGTGAGTTTGAGGCCAATTTAGGCCACCCATTGAGTTCTAGGACAGTCTGTGCTACAGATTTAGACTTTGTCTCAAAGAAACACAATTGCTAAAAATGAATAAAAAGACAATGCCTTGGCTACACACTAGGCCCATGTTTGGCATGGGGATGAGCTCACTGTGTACCAGCCCCAGCCTTCCTCGGAGCGCACCCCTGCAGCTTTGCCTCAGGAACTGTTACTCTCAATCTTGAACAGCAGACAAGCATGCAATGATCAAACACAGACACTCTGCCCCAGTATTTCAGGGACAGACTAAACACTGCTGTGAAATGTCAGCTACTCCTCTTCACATCACAGTAGTGAGTCACTCATGAAGCCACAGGGTGTGTAAGGTCACCAAGTGATTTACCTGTCTCCGGTGCTTCCTTAAGTCACTAGGCTGACAGATGCGTGTGAAGAAAGGAGAGAGAAAGCAGGTTTACTGCATATGTTGAGGGAAAGACTCAAGGACCAGTGAGGCAAATATACTAAGCAGGGCCAGGACAGACACAGGTTGAGCACTGAGAGGAAACATCATTGGAAACAAACATTCTCAAGACAGTTAAAAATTATGCACACTTCCCAGGAGGCAACACTGGTTATTACTTGGCTAAGAGTAAGTCTGAGCAGAGGCAATGCATTAAAATCCAGCATTCCATGTAAGCAAGGACTCTAATGACCTCCACTCTGAGCCAGCCTCTGCAGCTACTTACAAACACATTGATACTCAATAAATACCATCAGGAGCTGTTACATTATCTGTTATAAAGTCAAATAAACCTGTTTTGAGCTAATCATCTACAGGACATTAATGTAAAATTCCAACCTAGAACTTTATTTACAACTCTTCAAAAATATGCTGACTGTTTAAAGTAGTAAGAGCAAAGCCCCACCCCCCAAAAAGTTATATGAAACTAGTTGGGTACCAGGGAGAACCTCTATGTCTTACAGAATGCATAGCTTCTGTTGAGAGCTTATCAAAGACACTTAGTCTGTCTACAGGTAGCTGAAAGCCACGTGACACCAGACCAAAAAGGGCTGACTCTGTGCAGAGCTTCCAGCAGTACCACACAAGGTGCGTCATCGCTGCATACAGGACATTCCCCTGCAGAATCACAGGCTGCACACCCCCTTCCTGTCTGTGGATACCTGCAGGATGCATGAGTAGCAGAATACATTCTAAGCATGAAAAAGCCCAACAACCCACTCTTCCAGCATATTGTAGCAGATGTGCACTTCAGTGCTGGTCATCTGCAGGAGCTAGAGCGGACTGTCATAGCACAAGGTACTGGACGGGCAGAAAAGGATCTGGGGTCAGGATCAGATGGAAGCAGATTGGACAGTCTAAGTTGAAAAAAAAAGACATGGCTATTCCTAAAAAGTGTTTGGAAGGAGAATGAAGCCATAGAGCACACTATGAAAGTTAACATCTTATCCACTGCACTAGTGACATGTATTACACAGTGATTCAAAATACAACACGGTACTAAAGTGATTCTCCTGATTTAATTACATGGCCACTGCCGGTGCCATGGAAACTGCAAAGAAAACAGCAGCAAAAGAGGCACAGCATGGCAGGGTAGCTGGCTTACAGAATGAACCTTAGTTTAATATGGTCTCAGGACCACACACATGTTAAACCCTCAGCAGTCACTGGGTATTCTGAGATCCACACACCTGGTCAGAGAATTTCTCAAAAAGAGCCCCCAAGCTGACCAGTCAAGATGTTCATCTGTTTCGGCTCCATAGTCCATGGGTCTTCAGAGTGGCCCTTGTGCCTCAGAGCTTAGGAACACCCCTTCTGTGAAAGGCTAAGGGACTCCGGGTGTACATTTTTTAAAACTGTGTTAGGGATGGCAGCCAAGCTACGCACTGCTCCCTCCACCACTGCCTCCATGCCAGGCTTTCTGTAGCTCTTTCCACAGGCACTACCTTTCCACAGTCAAGTCTGCTGAAGACAGGTGGCACAGCCTCTTATGGCTAGTATCAGACCACTGCCTGGCATCCCACAACTAAGTAGTAGCATGCTGGCCTGGTCATTGAAGTAGTATAGTTAATTTGCATTATTGAATAACTAAATACTAGTTAACTTAAAAAAGAAAAAAAGCACAGATTCTCACTGTATAACCCTGGCTAATTCAACTCACTATGCAGAACAGGCTAGACTCAAACTCACAGAGATCACCTGCTTCTGTCTTTACCCCTATGGCTTTTATCTATCTTCTCTCTCTCTCTCTCTCTCTTCTATCTACCTATCTATTGTGTACAGTGCTCTGCCTGCATGTACACTTACACATCAGAAGAGGGCATTAGATCACATTATAGCCATCATATGGTTGTTGGGGATTGAACTCAGGGCCTCTGGAAGAGCAGTTAGTGCTCTTAACCTCTGAGTCATCTCTCTAGGCACGGCTTCTTCCTTCCCCCAGCGCCCCCACCCCACCCAACTTTTATAATCTGGAACCTCTTGGAGGAAGATGTGACTTCCATGTGTATGCTTCCCCAGAATGCTGAGGCAGATAAGGCCCCACTTACCAGAGTCATGACACCCAGCCTGTCCACCTCTCGGGCAGGACTATGAGGAACCCTTCTTGGTGTAGACCGACCACTGCCTGGAGGAGAGGAGCCAGCAAGTGAGGAAGCAGGGTAGGGAGGGATAGAGCTCATTGATCTAAAACGACCAAGATTGTCCAAGCTTCCACTGCCCACTCTGCTCTCGATCTCCTCTGCCCGCTGCTCTGTATTCTCCTTCTCTTCTTGTATCAGCCTAAAATACAAACAAGAGCAGTTGGCCTTACTTCATCAGGAAGCCCTGTGTGCGTGCAAACAGAACAAGTTTAGCTGGGAGTGGGGGTCTTGTGTGTGAGCCCAGCAGCTGGAGGCTACAGCAGGAAGAAGGTGCCTTTAAGACCAACCTGGGCTACTGCAGGAGACCCTGCGTCTAATAGCACAACACTGGTGATGTCAGCACTGTCAGACTGCGTCCCTCCACTGACAGCTAGAACGCTCCCACTCTTACTTAACACAGGTGAAGGCACGCTAAGCAGAAGATGACAGAAGAAAACCCAATTGCTTCTGGGCCACCAAATTCTCCAGTTATCCCCTCACCTCACACCAGCACCCTGCATGTCCTGTGTCTGTCCTTTGAGGACCAGCACTGGGTAGCAGGGAAGTTGACCTAGACCCTGTTTCTCTATGCATGGACGAACAGAAGAATTTCACCTCCCCTAGTGCAGGGAGGGGGCCGAGCTGCCAAAGGTAAAGACTCTCAGAGCACCAAGTGTTCCGCTGTGGGGGGCTATAGAAAGGGAACGTTGATTCCAACTATGGCCACGCTTTCCCAGAAAAGTGAACTCCTGCAAGACTTATCTCTTGGGTTTTCTAGAGCACAACATAGTAGACCTCGTTACAACACCCTTGCACCTGTACAACACCTACCCCAGTCTCCTCTGGTCGCCTCCCATTGTCCTTCCACCCTCACACCTCCACAACATCCACTCCAGTCTCATCCCCATCTTCTTCTGCCTTCTATACTTCCTTGTTTGTTGCTCTTACCTTCAAATAGAGTTCCATGTAGCCCAGGCTGGCCTCAAAATTACTTGTAGTCTAGGCTGGCCTTGAACTACTGCTCCTCCTGTTTCCACCTCCCACGTGCTGGGATGACAGATAAACGCCATCAAACCCTGGCCCCTACTACCCTTGTGTCCCTTATATACACAAAGATAGACACCTGATCTCCTTGTTGATGGCATCCAGCTGCTCCTGAAGCATGATGGCCAGGGTCTGCGCATCGGCCTGCCCACTGGGCGACAGCAGGTCAACTGAGCTGAGCAGAGTATCTCTGTCATCTTCACCGTCAGATACATCCACATCGCTCTCAAATGCCTGTGCCACATTTGCCAAGACGCTGGCTTGTTGGGCCCGTTCCCAATCCTGTTCGTTGAGGGTCTGCACCTACCAACAAGAACACTGTGTCTCAGCAGGCAAGAATGGCAGCAAGTACTCAAAGGGCAGGAAAGGCTGCTATTAGAAACGTAAATAATTTTAATGCTGGCCAAGGCTTTGGGAAGACGCCCATGTGCCTGAGCTGCTACTAAACAAGAGGCACCTGACAGACAAGGAGGCTGGGCACTGTGGAACACACTTGAAGACCCTGGGAGGCGGATGCAGAGATGGGTCTAAATTTGGGGGCCAGCTTGGGCAACGCTGAGCCTGCCTCAAGGTAAGAGAGCAAGCACGCATACTGTGATAGTAATGGCTCGGACATTCGGCATTTATACTAGTTTCCCACTTTAGTGGGAATTAGAAAGGAAGCCTAGCAGCACATGAAAGGGCAGAATGATGCACCTGGGTGTGAGCTTCACAGGCCTGGGTTAGATAAGCACCAAGAAAAGCCAGAGGAGAAAAGCAAAGCAGGTACCTGGACACAGCCAGTGGCCCATGGTGGAGCTCCCAGGGAAAAGGGCAATACAGATAAGACCCCTGCCGGGCAGCAGTGGGTGTTAAACCCTCCTGCCTTCCTCTCCCCTCCCCTTCCAGCTGGGGACCCCCTCCCTACTCTGTGGATGAAAGGTCAGGGACCTTTCTTCCAGAAGAACTACAACTGCAGTGGCTGGCACAGAAACTTCCTACCATGTGGCACCTTCCCTCAGCTGGCTCATCCCCTTTGATAAGAACACACCCTCATCTCTTATCTTGAAATCACAAAACCTTACCCTGCCCCAACCTCCTGCCATCCCACTTCCTTGCCCGTTAGCAAAACCTCTCCAGCAACCCCCCATCTATCTCTGTTCCTTCATCCCACTACTAAGGGCTCACTCAAAGTGGGCAGAGCACCTTTTCCAGAAGAGCTGCTCCAGGGCAGTGCCAAACAACCCTTAACCGCTGTCTTGTCCTTTGTTCACCTGCTTGCCCATGTTGTCAGCACGCACAGGCTCAGGCTCAGCTGCTGCCCTTCCTAGGTAGGCTGCTCAGATGGGCCCAGGACCCACCTTTCTTGGCTTCTCTTTCTCCTAGCCTATAACAGGCACAGTGACAGCCTGGCTACTCTACAGTTCAGGGGGCCATGATACCCATTCCCTTCCTCTTGCTTCTTATCTTCGGCATACTCCAGTGATTTGAAAGTACACTCCTCTCTCCAAGTGGAGAATAATTCTTACGGTTTCTATGTGGGGGCAGATCGTAACAACTCACAGTAATGGGGGAACTATAGCTGATGTATGCACATGTGGCTTCCCAGGCCAGGCAGTGAAGGACCTGTGTTTCTCCTGGCTTTCTTCAAATGTGAGCTCTGAAGAGAGCCAGTGGCACACCACAAGGGCCTAGGGGAGTCCACACAGGTCCACAGCGAGGACCTGAAGCCTTTGGCTCACACTACATCCATACTGCCAAGCCTTTCCCCATACAAACACCTGCGCCTGAGTCACGCTGCTCCTGAATCCTGAGCTGTGGCCTGCATGCAGCCACGCCTTCAGCGCAGAACCTCACGATACTGGCCACAGAGCACTACTAGCTGGGTACAAACTGGACTGTTCACTGCTTGTACCTAGTACTATTCTTGAATTCATAGCAATCCTCCTGCCTCAGCCTCATGAGTGCCAGGATTATAAGTATGTGCTGGGCCACCATCTGGCATAATTTATTTTTATTTACTACTTCAAGTACGTACTAATTAGCATTAATTTAAAGGATATCTTATCAAAAAATCTGTTCTTAAAGAAAGAACTAAAACCAAAAAGCAAGCATACCCTAAAAGCAAGCTCTTAGCCAGAAAAGCCAAGGAAAGGAACATGGGGGAAGAAGGAGACCGAGAGTCTGTCCAAGAGGAACAGGTGACTTTCCGCAAGCAGAGGCCTTGCCTTGGAGGGCTCATCCCGCAGCGCTGCCAGCCGGCCCTTCTGGGGGCGCCGCAACACTGCACTGGTGCTGTAAGCATCCACATGCCCGTCTGCCACAGGGAACCTGAAGTCCGGGACGCTGCCCAAATGGGGTCGGCTGAAACATGGGAAAAGGTGGGTTCAGAAGGAAGGTAAAAGGTATCAAGTTGGAAAAGTCTCCAAGGAGGGGCCCCCTAAACCTGTCTGAGAGCTCCTGATCACCCAATCCTGGTCAGGAAACCCCACCCAGCTACTACACTGGAAGAAGGGGATGGGTGTGAACATCTGAGGCCCATCTGAGAACCTCCTCCAGGTCAAGGGCATGCCCAGGCGTCGCCTGATGCCATCACCTGCTCTCTGGCTTTTCTGCTGTGCTAAGTTCAAACTAGTAGTCATAGTACTCCTTGGAGGAGCTAGATGCTAGAGCTTAACATAGTGGTTGCACAGTTAGGGTCACAGGGTAACACCCTGGGGTGAAGAAATCTCTAGAGAAAAGGACAAGGCTGAGTAACCACAGAGGGTCTGACCAATGCCTGTTCCTAGAGCCAAGGTGTAAAGAAAGCAGAGCAGCAGGAGCTCAGGCTCAGCATTTGCTGTTCTGCCTTCTCCCAGGACTATCCCTTAAAACTTCCTGGGAAAGAAGGCAGATGCTCTCTTCCAGAGGGCCAAGGGGAACTGAGGGATAACGCTCATGGAGCTGCACACAGGACCGGTGGGGACTTGCTACCTCATCCCAGTTGGTATCACCAGCCCCTCATCTTCTCCATGTTTTAAAGACATGAGATTCCTGACTTCCTGTCTAACTCCACTTCTCTCCCAGGCCCCCACCTCTTCTTCCCCAGGAACCTGCTCCATCTCAGCATGATCCCAGTCAAGAGTTGCAAGCTGAGTTGCTGAGCAGAGCTGTGTTAACTGCAGGTGGCTCTGGGATCTGAGGGCTGCCAGCCCTCCTACTCTGCATGTTGTTTTCAAGCCTACCTCACCAACTCTACCCCTCACCTCTCTCCACTCGGTGGGGCAGATGGACCAATGTGACTTACCTCACTGTCCAGTCCTATGAAACTAGTCAGTGGTTCCCATTAGCTGCTGTCAGCATTCCTCCTACCCAGGCCAGGCCGCACCCGTGCAAACAGGCCAGCTCCTCTCTGTTCTACGCCATGTCTCAAGGCCATGGAGGAAGACAGTGGGGCTCTCAGAGCCAGTCACACTCCTCTCCTGTCATTCCTCAGGCTAGCCAAACATGAGCACACTTCTCCAACTTAAGGCCCCTTCAACCCCTCTCCTTCATTTCACATCTGAAACTCCTTGTTTAAGAAAGTCACACATGGGCTGGTCCGAAGGTAGTGAGCTATCACAATTGATTGTTCACAGTCAGTTACAGATTGAACTCCTGTTCTACACTTTCCCCCTTCTCACTACTGCATTTGACTAGTCTTTAAAAAAAAAAAAAAAAAAAAAAAGTCACACATTAGCCAGCTGTGATGGCACGAGCTTAAATCCTGACATTTGGGAAAGGTGAGAGGATCATGAATTTGAGGCTGGATAAAAAGACAGACCTTATCTCAGTAAAAGAAAGTGGACTTGCCTCTGTGAGCATTGTATACACTGCATGCACCCCCACACGAGCATGTGCATACGCGCACACACAAAATATATTTATTTTAAAAAAGAGAGCAGTGTCTTACAGTGCTGCTTACTAGCTCCTAACAGCAGGTCTGCTGCTGTCACAGTGACAGCACTAGTCTCTCCATCACTTTGGCCATGACTGCTCTGTCCCCATGGCCCTTTTCTATCTTCCAGTGCAGTGACCCCCACCTCTGGAGACTCTCCCTCTGGCTTTGCATTGAGGGTTTCTGGTTCTATCAGGGCGCCTCCTCCTCTTGGTGTGAAGTAGGCCAGGTAAAAAGAGGCTGCAGGAGGCCTAGCACAGCTTTAGGGTTGTGCACTAAGCACTGTGGCGTTGTCAGGAGCTAAGCCCTTCCACAAGACAGTTCCAAATGCAGCACAGAACTCACGGCCAGTGGACTCTGAACAGCTGCCCACAGTAGTCCCTCCTGCCATGTGACTGTTCTGTGAGGTCTGTCCTTCCACTCTAATCATGTTTTCTCTCCTGTCTCACCCACTGGGCTCCTCAGCCAGCATATCCAAATACTAAGAGGCCTCTTCACCTCTTCTGAAACTCCACTGTGCTGCCCAGAGACAGCAGCAAGCCCTTGCATATGGACAGGGCTGAAAACTCAGCCATCTGTGGTCACCATACCCATGATGAAGTGAAGAGCTTCTCAGTCTCATCTGGTCCAGCTCAGCCCTCAGAGTTTCAATATTCAGGACAAGTTGGTCCTAGAAAACAGTACACAGCTTCTATGGCAGCTCTCTCATATTGACTGGGCACCTGTATGGTGCATTTCAATTATGAGAACACTTCCTGAGTCCTAGAGTAGACAGAACTCGGGCCTCCAAATTCATGGATGCCCTGATGAATTAAACGCAGTACTCCTGGTCACAGTAGAGTTTAAAAGGGACAAATGCTAGAGTGTGAGATGCACTGACTGTATAAAGGATCCACCCTTCCTAGCCCACCACCCACCAGATCCCTGCTGGCCCTATCTCTTAAGGAGGCTTATACTAATGTTAGTCCCAAACAGACACTCCCAAGGACCTAGGGTTGTGGACCCAACGCACAATGTTCAGGATGTTCTCTGAGGGGCTGCACAGTGAGGACTTTATGAGCCATCAGGAGGGTGTATCTCAATTCTCTCCAAACACCTGTGGTCACTGTCACTGTCACTGTCACTGTAATAACTCGAGTCAGTCCTTCCTGGAGTCAGATAGTAAGGTACCTTATCATGCTGTGTCTCTTCCAGTTGCTTCTTTGTATTTTCAACTTCCCGTAGTAGAGAATTCTGAAAAAGAAAATGTCCTTCAGAGCCAGCTCTTTAAAATGGTCCATGTAACACACTGGCTACACTTGCTTAAACCAGAGAGCATCCCTGAAAGAAAGGCCTGGCCAGGGGAGGCACGAAGAGCAGGGCGACAGCCCAGTCCGCCAACGCCACCACAAGTGAGGTCAGATGTTAGTGTGTCTGTCCCTGTGTACAACCTGTTTCTTCACTAACCAAACTTCTTAACGGAGGTCTGCCATGCTCATGGTGGCACGCTCATGGAGCTGCACTCATGGTGCAAGGGCTTTTGCTGATGCTGCTTAGTTTTTTAGATTTTTTTTTTTTTTTTTAAAGACTAGCCTGAAACCTGTAGCCATCTTCTCACCTTAGCATACAGGATGACAAGGATGAGCCATCGCACTTGACTTTCAGGTTTGTTTTCATAACCTCTTGCTAGTGGCCTATAGTGACTTTTGGATTTGGAGCACTCACTGGTCACTTAGGGAACATAAAATTAAGTTTCATATATAAAGTTAAAAGATAACACATTCCTATCCAAAGCTAGGGTCCTGAATGCCTATACACCCAGGACTCTGGAGGCTGAGGCAAGAGGATCAGAAGTTCAAGACTATTATTAGATCAAGAACTAGCCAGGAAAAAGAAACTTTTAAAAGCTTATCCATAGCCAAGGATGACGCGTGGGTAGGGAGGTCAGAGTGATGATACTCATGATCTCTGACAGCCCTCTCCAATCCTCTCACAAGCACTCACAGGTCTCCACTGGCACAACCTCATGCAAGTACTGCCCTCACTAGACCTCTGGGCTGCATCTTGAAAGATGCAGCATAGTTGGAATAGGCTCTTTTAAGTCTGAGCCTAACTCCTGCCCATCAGGACCTCTGTGGGGACCTTTGTGGAGACCCAAAACCTCAATGTACTCTAGGTCATCTGGGCCCTTCCACGTGGCAAGCCCTAGAAGCCCAGCACAGCCTTATTCCAAGTCAAATGAAAGAAAGACAACGCTGCAGCCTGGGAGTACCTGTGTTGAACTGATCAGATCCCTTCTATCTCGCCATGCTCTGAAAGTGCTGTACATGAAATGAAATGGAAACGGACTCTCGGAGTGCAGGTACAGGTGAGGTTTGGCCAAAGGTAACTCTAGTATAGGGGCCTGTGGGCCTAGTCAGCTAGAGCCTATTTCTGGCCCCCCGCCAAAAAAAAGTTGGGAAAACAAAGTTTCACTGTGCTGACTAGTTTTATATCAACTTGACATAAGCTCAACTCTTTGTGTTAGAGAGGAGGGAGCCTCAACTAAGAAAAATCAGCCCATACGATCCAGCCAAAGGCAGGCCTTGTAAAGCATTTGTTTTTTTTAAATTAGAATTAATGTGGGGCTGGGCAGTAGAGCATACCTTTAATTCCAGCACTCGGGAGGCAGAGGCAGGTGGATCTCTGTGAGTTCAAGGCCAGCCTGGTCTACAAAGAGAGTCTAGGACAACTAAGGCTACACAGAGAAACCCTGTCTCAAAGGTGAGGAAAAAAAAAATTAATGTGGGGACATCCCTGGGCTGGTAGTACTGGGTTCTCTAAGAAAGCAGGCTGAGACCGGGCATGGTGGTACATCCCTTTAATCCCAGCACTTGGGAGAAAGAGGTAGGCAGATCACTGAGTTCGAGGCCAGCCTGGTCTACAAAGCAAGTCCAGGATAGCCAAGGCTACACAAAGAGACCCTGTCTCGATAAATAAATAAATAAATAAATAAATAAATAAATAAATAAATAAATAAATGCAAGCAGGCTGAGCAAGCCATGAGGAGCAAGGCAGTAAGCAGCACTCCTCCATAGCCTCTGCATCAGCTCCTGCCTCTAGGTTCCTGCCCTGACTTTCTTCCATGATGAGCAGTGATGAGAAAGCATAAGCCAAATAAACCCTTCCTTCCCCAAGCTGCACTGGTCACGGTGCTTCATCATACAATAGTATGATGTACTCCAGTCTAGCCCCAAACTCAAAATTCTTGCCTCAGCCTGAATGCAGGGATGAGAGTATACACCCCCACACCCAGCGTTAGTACAATGGTTCTAGAACAAAGCACACTACTCACATATGAGCTGACTCTGACTGCTTGTGCAAAGTGATAAGCAAAAAATTACATGATTACACCAGCACTGAGAGCCAGATGTATTTTATTTCCTGGATCTCCGTGGATGCCACTGGCCTTCTCTCTCCTGCCTGTCAAGACTGGTACTCAACACTGGTTAAGGGCACTTGGTCATTCTTGCAGAGGGGCCTGGTTTGATTTCCAGTTCCGCATGGCAGCTAACTGTAACTCCAGTCCCAGGGGATCCAAGGCCCTCTTCCGACCTCTTTGGGCACCAGCCATGCAAGTAGTGCACAGATATACAAGCAGGCAAAACACTAGTACACAGAAAATAAATAAATCTGAGGAGGGGACAGACACACAAACAGCACTCAAATGGGGAGAGACAGTCACTAGTTAGCTAATGTTGTGCGTGTCCCAAGCCATCCTCCAACACAGGGAGCACAGCCATTCATGTGCCCACCTTGTCCTCCAGTGCCGCCATTCTCTCCTTCAGATGCAGCTGCAGCCTCTCATTGGATTCTGAGAGCAGCTTGTCCACAGTGTCAGACAGGCGCTTATTATGTTCCTCGTTCATCTTTTCTCTCTGCCTTGCCTAAAACAGGAGGGAAAGCTTCCAACTTGAGGCTCATGTCCAGCCCTTCATGATTCCTCCCTCCACAGCAGGCCTGTGGCAGGTAGGGCCCAGGTCTGCTTCTTGCCCTGTGTCTAGATGCTTCTGCCTGCCTTTCTCAGATTAAGCCCTACAACCCAGTGGAAGCAGCCCTCTCCAAGCTGTTCTCTAAGCTGCCTGTGTGGAGCTGCTGCTCCAATACCATTACATCCTAAGTGACAGTTCAGGGCCTGAAGACAGGGCCAGTAACCTAAGGAGACAGGGGCCTGCTCTGAGTTTCAGGAGGTCTCCCTGGCCAGCACACAGGCTCAAGGACAGAAGTTCTCAGACCGTGGGTCACGACCCCTTTGGGGTCAAATGACCCTTTCACAGGGGTTGTGTATCAAATATTTACACTGCAATTCTTTATAGTAGCAAAATTACAGTTATGAAGTAGCAACAAAATAATTTTCTGGTTGGGGTCCCCACAACATAAAGAACTGTAGTAAAGGGTCATGGCATTTGGAAGGTTAAGAACCACTGCTCTAGGAAGACCTGACTGTTTTCTTGAGGGGATAGAGAAGCAAGAGGTCCTCTGGAACTCCAGCAGCCTGACTGTGCCTCAAGAACTGCTGCCAGTGATACCTCTGCTGCCACCATTGCTGACGTAACAGCCAGTATGTAACAAACACACTGGTGCAGTCCAGAAAGGACAAAAACCAGATGGAAGGAGGGAACTGTGGCAGAGAAGGCCAAGCCTGCAGTGGCCCATGTCTCACCTCAAAGCCAGGCTCAGCCCCATCCTTACCCGCTGTAGCTCCTGATTCTTCTCCTCCAGCTGTGCCTCCATCTGCCGCAGCCTCTCTTCAATGTTGCCATGTCTTTCCTCGGCCTGCCAGCAAAGATGACAGAAGCTAATCCTCTGCTCATTGCACTCACACTGGCTACACACTACTGTAGCAGCAGCAAGCACCACATGCTGTGTAGACCATGTCAACCCTGGCAAAAGGACAACACTCCCTCCTATCTATCAGCACTTTCTCTGTGGCTTCACTGTACACAGCGAGGTGACTAATCTTTTTGTCCTGACCTGAAGCGTGGCAGGTGCTAGTGACTGCCTTTCTGTGTCCCCACCCTGGCCTGCCTTGTACAACCCATCCGCTGAGTGCCTCAGGTGGTCAGCATGGACAGCAGGAAGCAGCAAGCACGAGCACAGGGCACAGTTCTACCTTCCTAAGCTTGGAAGTAAGCTCCAACAGTTTAGCTTCCTTAGCAGCAGAACTCCCAGAAGACAAAGGACCAGACTACAAAGCGACAGGACAGGAAGGACAGCAGGGAAAAAAGAAACAGAAACTTTAGGAGGGGACCAGGGAGGGCAGAAGCAAGGTTCTGTTACAGCTGACAGGGGGGTTAAGAATGGGAAGACTTGCGTTTTCGCGCACAGCGCAAAGTGGAAGGTTGGATGGTAGAGATACAAAAACCAAGAAGAAAACAGAAGCCAGGCACACAATTACCCCAACCCTCTCTGACCGTCAGGGAGAACCCCAATCGGGTACCAGCTCCCGGCGCAACGCTGACCATATGCATTCTCGTCAACCAATCGTCCTCGTCTCAAAGTCCCTCCTGAGCTGACTGGGCCACAGTGGTAGAAGATAACTACCTTAATCATCAAGGGTTTTTGACTGTCTGGCACTACAGCGTACTTAGGCTTCCTGAACCATTGAGAAGGCAACAGGCCAGACCATTGAGCTGGAAAGTTCACGGAGGGCCAACCTGCAATGAAAGCAAGTATGAAGGGTGTGTAGGCTGGGTTTATTCCTGAATTGGCTGATGAGGTGTGCAAGAAGGTCCTATGTATGTGATGGAATTTAAGAACAACATGAGCCTGCGTATATTTTAAGTTTAGTTTGCTTGATTTAATTTTATGAGATGCGAGGTAAATGCCGTGTAATGGGCCCCTGAAAGGCTAGCTCCCTGTTAAGGAGAGCCGAGGGTCTGAAAGGCGCGATCAAACATCTAGAGTACTAAGAACCTGCGCTCAGAGCCCTTGCCAAGATGGGGTATAGGTGATCAAAGTGTGAAATGAGCCTACTTTTTAAATGTAAAATTGTCCCAACAAGCTGGCTCGGGTTAGCACTTATGGTGTGCTGATTGAGTTATATGCATCAAGGATGGGGGCGCAATTTATCAACCCCCAGTCCCTTTAAAAGCTGGCGAGAGAAAATGGATCAAAGTATATGAATGATACTTAAAACCGAGTAAATTAATGTTTCAAAAGGTGTGGGGTGTTGGTGACTCCATTAGATGAATCTGACAGGGGGAGGCATGTGAGGGACTCATTATTATTATACTTAGGCTTTTCCTTGGGTTAGTCTCGAACACTGAGATAGACGCAGTGGTAAGAAGGTATAGCCAACTAAGTGGCAGCGCTGTGGGATGTGAATCATCCCTCTTAGAAAACTCAAACCTCCGTAGCAACGAAATCTGTGTAAGAAGGTTATGGGTGATGGGCATTGTGAAAAAACATTTTTAGAGGTTTGTGCTACAAGCAACTTTATTACGGTGACTATGTGAAGAGCTGAGCACCTGAAAAATAGTGCCCACAGAGAGAGGAGAAATTCAGAGCCAACATCTAGGTCTGTTAGTATCCTTTGGGTATATCAGGGGAAGACGGGGTGCTGGTGGTACCCTAAGTGGTCACGAGTGTCTGTCAGTTGCAAAGAAGGAAAACCTTTCTTGGTATGAATAGTGGCGGTCGCAATTCCCTGGACAATACTGTCAGGAGGGGCTGTCAAATAGTGTGGATGTGTCAACGTTGGAGGGTGTGCAAAAGGGCACGCAATAATAGCCCAACAAAAATAGAGACGCACATGAGGCTGGGAACAGAGGGCGAAGGGGAAGGCGGTAAGCGCGCTGGGGATGGAAGTATCTGGATTAGGGATTAGGGGAGACAGGGCCAGATTCAGGACCGCCCTTGGGTACTCGTGAGGAGAGACCAGAGAATAACTAAAGAAAATGCCTGACGTGAATAATATCGTAGGTGAGGGTGGGAGGACCAATGGGAGGCTGCTAATTGTAATGGCGATACGTGTAGGAGTTTATTGGATGTTGCGTCTGTGAGGTAGTTCCTTCAGTCTTGGAAAAAGATCTTGGAGCGGTTTTTACTGGGGAGGGGGGAACCTAGATGAGTTGGTGTGCGTGACGCGTCACAGAAGGAACTCAACGTGGTTTAGAGACATCTCCTGGGGAGGAGGAGGGAATGCTGCTGAGGCGTGCAGGCTAAAAGAGAGGAAGGCGAAGCACGTCGGGATCAGTCCCCAACAACGTGTGTAAGTATAAGGGTAGGTGCCGTTCCACGTACTATAGAGGTGTCCATCACCCCATTAGGCCACGCTATTGGAAATCGGGAAATAAAGCAAAAGTGTTTAAGAGAGTTCAAGCTTAAAAAGGGCAAATAAGTGGTGAAATCACGTAATAACTTATCGCACTATTGGGGCAAAATATATAGGGTGGGTAAGGGTGGGCTTACCTTAGCAACAAGACACTTAAGTTGTTATTGCTCTGGTTTTGCAGCTTGGGGCTGTGTGGAGCAAATCTAAGTGAAGTCCTGTGGTGCGTCCAGTCAAATGAGGCGTAAGCATCTGAGAGATGACAGGGGAGTGAAAGAGGGCAGGTGCACAAGGTCCACATAGAACAAGGCAAGTGGTGGGTGGGAGTCCAGCGGAGGGGTGAGAATGGCGTAAAAGCACTGAAGTAGCACGTTTTAAAAGAGCACCAGCAAAAGCCTTGGATGAAAAGAAGGGTACCAATCACCAACTCTGACAGCATTGGTAAGAGCCCATGTGGCAGGAGGGGCTTCATAGGCACTTGGGGTGTCACTGTTTTTATAACGGGAGTCCATGGAAAGTCTTATTCTACTGTTAGCAGGACACTGCTTATGGAAGTGGGCATGAGTAGCAACATAGGGGGCTTTGATGTTTAAAATTTTGTTTGTATGCAATGATGCTAATAAGGAATTTGGGGTGCCTAGTAAGTGGCTTCCTAAAGCACTGTGTAGCAACGAGCACTTGAGGGAAGGCAAGGAGGATTTCGTGATAGAGATCAGGGCCAATCTTGGTGGCGTACATAAAGATTGTACTAGGAGAGACGCCGCTAGACAGCAAGGGTTAATTCCCAATTTCAGATCAGCCTCAAAAACAGAGACCCCTGGGGATAGACTTTATGGGTGGCCAGTAAAGACACTGCTATGCTGGAAACATTGGGTAACCGGAGTAAGCAGCAGGAGTGCCAATGCAACGTCAGAAACTCTTCACTTGCAAAGGTTACGTAATAGCGACTAATAAGTAGCTCTGGAGAGGTGCAAAAAAGACGGTAAAAATGTATAGAGAGATGAAAAAAGAACATAAAAGAAGGTGCCCACGCACACAAAGAGGTGAGCGTTAGGGAGGTACATGTGTTCCATGGGGTTAGAAAGCAATGAAGGGGAGTAGGTGGATATATGGAGCTGTTAATCACAATTACGACAGAAATATGATACAGAAATAAAGAGAAACACCAAAGTGACTTGCTGGGTCGCGCACAGCGTGAGAGGAGATCAACGGCGGGGGGGCACAGGGACGGCGGGCGCGAGGCCCATACACCGATCACCCAAAAGTGAACCGCTCAAGGGCTCCAAAGGCCAGGAAAGGGCCTTGCGAAGAGCGCTCGCCACAGAAAAAAGCCGGATGGCGAACAAAAAGGGCGGGACAGCCAAGAAACAGGGGGCCCCAAAGCCAGCTGGCCAACAAGGGGCAAAAACTCATGGGGAAAAGGGGAAAGATCCGCGGACATAAAGATCGCACACGAGGAGGATGCACAAAGGGGTGGCCTCAAGGGGAAGCGAAGGAGGTCGGAAAGAACAGAGAGCAGAAGAAAACGACGAACGAGGGAAGAAGACGGGCAAAGGGGACCCAGACCAGGGAAAACAACACCAACAGCACAGAAAGGGCAAGGCAAGGAACGGGGACTGGCGCGGTGACGGGAGGAGAGGCGGGGGGTTGGGGAGGGGGGCCAGGGGGGGCGATGAAAATTAAGGGAAAGAGGGGGTCAGGGGGCACCACTAGAGGACACAAACAGAGGGCCTGGAAGACGGAAGACCCAGGTATGCCAAAAAAGCCTGGAGAGAGAGCCAAACAAAGAAAAGGGCACAGAAAAAAAGGCGGAGGCTTTTTTCAGGGAGAGTCGTTCACCCGGAGGCGTTCACTCGGAGCCATAGGATACTGGTGGCCAAAGTGCTGGAAGGGGGGGCGGGCAGGGACAGTCAAATGAGGGACAGACAGGCGATACAAGGCAGGAGCAAGAATGAAAGGAGCACCTGGCTCCCATGAGAGGTCCGAGTCAGTGGGGCACAGAGGCTGGAGGAGGGATCGGATGGACCGGGCTAAAAGAGACCTCAACCAGTGCTGGGGAAAAAAGAGGAGTAGGAGGTCAAGACTGGGCGCGAGAGGTCCGTGAAGTGTGAGTTGCGAGGGCGATGGCGTGGACTTCCCACGGGATTCCCGGAGTTATGTCCTGTTGCATTCTGCACTTATGGGGGGGGGGGGGGAAAAGAAGGGAAAAGGGATGACCAAAGGAAAAGGAAAAGAAAAGAAAGGAGAAAGGAAGGGAATCATGGGTCGGCGACATATCAATGTGGCTAGCCCAAGGTCCTGCACTGCCCTCACAGTGGCCTAGGTCCATGGTAGGGCTTGCGAGTTGGGTCTAGTAGTGAATGTCTCTGCCGTGGTGGTGTCAAGTAATTCAATAATGCTGACGTGCCCACAGAAGCCACAAACATGACAATTAGTTGTTGCTTGATGTAAGGGGTGAGGGAGTAATCACCCACGGCTTGGAATGGGTGCATGGTTGTGTTTGAGGGTAGGTAGATGGGACAAATAGTCTGGATCATCAGGGGTCTGGATAATAGGAAAGTCTTATTATATTAGCAAGCGCTACACGGAACGCACGTTCCTGGGCAGAGGCCATTATCAACAAGGCCCGATAACTATTAAATCATAGAGAAAATAAAATAGAGTTTACATGCTTTCGGTGAAAAGCCAAGGTCTGGTTCGTCCCATCTGAGCCTGTTTTTTTGTTACCAGGCTAAGGAGGCCCGCCGGACCTTAAGTGGAGCAGGTTGTGAGACCAGGGATCTTTAAGGTTTTGTGGAGAGGAATAGTAGGTTTTTTGGAGGTTGTAATAAGAGATCAAGGACCAGAAGAACAGGGCACTGCAATGCAGTATAAACCTATTTTACTATTAAAAATGCGGTTCAAATATTAGAAAAAGAAGAAAGAGAAAAGGGACCACAGGGAGTTATTTATATGAAATAGGGCGGAGAATAAACCTGGGGTATGGTAATCTTGTTATGGGGAAAAACTTGGGAGTACCTGCATTAAAAAATAGGTGGGTATTGAGGAGGTAGGTGGTTGGGAGACTAGGGGGCTACGCGTTAGAGAGCACGTGAGCTTGCTCTTCAGCGGGACTCAGTTCAAGTTCCAACACCACACATCCAGCCACAATTATCTGTAACTTAGCTAGCGCGGTGTAAGCCAGGTCTCTGAACACAAAACAACGCAGACCACAAGACATAACTTGTGCAAGTGACAGGAAACATTTTTGATTGCAGAGGTGAAAGAAAAATATACAAAAACGTACATATATCAAGATTGGGCCAACGAGAATCACGTATAGACAATAGGAAAAGGGAAGGGGACGCATGAATTTGGGGAGAGAAGAGAGAAGGAAACAGATACCAGAGGCGTACCTAAAGTCTGATGTCCGATAGTTATCAGTAATGTTTTGGGGATCGTTGGTATCAATTGGGGCCAATATTTGCGGTGCTAGAGGTGGGTCACAGTCACATCATCACTGATCATCAGGGAAAGGAAGAGGCTTGGAGGCGATGACTTTGGCGAACCCTAAATACAACACATCATTACCTGTAGAGAATGAAGTGAGTTTGGTGCCCGGACAGACAGGTTGTTGGTGAAGCCTGAAGTGTTGCTTGAGGCAAGACATAGGCTAGCAAAGACACCTTCACTAGCAGGGAATTTTATGGTGGTTCTTGAAGTTTCATATGGTGGGTGATTTATTAAGTAATTGTTAGTCAATACAGTAAAAGCAGTGTGTGACATATGGCAAAATTGTGAATCACAGAGAGCGTTGGGCTGATCGTGGGATAATAATGTGGCGTTAAAAGTGTATGGTCCATAATACTTCAGTGGTTCAAACGACTAAACAGGGGTTAAATAGCTTTGAGGGGAACAGCAGTCCATGTTTTAAAGATGATGATAGTCAGGAGAAGGTACCACCTGGTTGTTTATAGGTGGTGTTCTGAAATATTCTGGTGAGTTCTGCATTTTCACCCCGTCTCCCTCTGAATCGCCACATAACAGGGCGAGTGGCGGCAGAAGGAGGATAGGTGGATAGAGAGAATCAATTCACCACTGATGCTCGAGAACTCTACCAAAAAAAGGGCGGGGGAAATAACGGAAGGGACAAAGGGAGAAGGAAAAAGAACACCAGGGGTCGCCGCACAGCTGTTGAATGCAACGACATCTGTGTTCATTCGCGAGGATCAATGACAACTGGAAAAGATGAAATTGTGGGGCAGAATAATGAGCTCAAAATGCAACCGAACAGTACTGGGAGCGATACTGTGGGCCCCTTTCTAGCTTTAAGTGTTTGTGAAGCTGAAACCCTTTCCCCGTAAGTTGTATGTTGGAAATCAAGTCCAAATGTCATGTTTTCTTGTGAATTACTTCTTAGCAGTTTATAGAACCTTGATTCTTCTCTTTCCTTTTTTTGGGTGAACTTGCGTGCCTGCACCTGTGAGTGTTTGTGTGCGCTCGCCTGCACCTGTGAGTGTTTGTGTGCGCTCTCGCATGTGTACCTGAATGTGTAGGTGTGTGCATGTGGAGGCCAGAGGTCAAAGTCAAGTGTCTTGTCTATTGCTCTCTACCTTAATTTTTTTTCATTTTTAAGATATATCGCAAAAGTTTGTTTTTATTTTTGACCGTGTGTACTTGTGTGTGGGCATGTGCGTGTGTGAGTGCAGGTACTTGTGGCGTTCAGAAGAAGTTATGGGATCCTCTGGAGTGAGGTCATGTTGTACCATGAATTCTGTGATGGTGAATGCGAAGAATCAAATTTGAGTTCTCTGGAAGAACAGCAAATGCTCATAACCACTGAGCTGTTTCTCTAACCTCTCCACTGTAATTTTTTGAGCTAGGGTCTTTGACTATATGTGGAGCTAACATACTGCCTAGACTGGCAGGGCGGTGAGCACCAAGGTCCCTGCTGTGTATGCCTCCCCAGTGCTGGGATTACAAGCATGTGCTGCTGCACCCAGCCCCACGCCCCCTTTTAATGTGGGTACTGGGGATTGAACTCAGGTTCTTGTGCTTACTAGCCCACTAAGCCGTTTCCCCTTTCTTCATTCCATTGGAAGCCAGGTGCTTCTTTTTAACCCTTTCACTAAGTAAACAGTGGTAAAGAACTTGTTGCCATCACCGAACAGTGGTGCACTCAGCAGAGCACTAGAAGTCAGAAGGCTTAGGAGCTGGCTGTCCTCCTGTTCCTCGTGTGGTCTCATGACATTGAGTTAACCAGAAAAATCCAGTCAGAGTGCTTGAAAGAATTTTTAATAAGGGTGAAGAGCATGGCTTGACCAAAAATTATTTAGGCAGCTGTGAAAACTGCTGCCATGAAACAGTGCTCAGAAACTAGGGTGAGGCCTGATGTGTGTTGTGTTTACACACAGAGCAAGGATGGTGGTGTCCTCAGACAGTAACCCCCGGGTCTCACCCACCCACTTGCACAGGCACTTTCCTGTGTTATTTAGATGTTCTTCAGTGAGTTTCATATCCAAGCATGCCCAGAGCAGTTGGCCACAGGCTGTGCTTTCAGACAGAGTACTGGGCAGTGACTCCTTCTCTATCAGAATGAACAACTTCCACGAATAGTTCACTTTTCTTAAGTGTAGGAACCTGTATTTGTATTGTTTTGTTTGCTTAAAATGATAAAGTCTTGAAGCTATAAGATGCTTTGTCAGGTGTCCAAAGCATCAGCCTGCACTCCTGATGTTTTGCCCTTTCTAGACAGAGGACAAGAACCGCCAGTTGCAAGAGCGTCTGGAGTTGGCAGAACAGAAGCTGCAGCAGACCCTGCGCAAAGCTGAGACGCTGCCAGAGGTGGAGGCCGAGCTGGCCCAGAGGGTGGCCGCACTCTCCAAGGTGTGTCTAGGCCACGTGGGCTCACATGCTAGGCCTTGATGTTCTAGTCAGTGCACTTGCATCCATGGAGTGTCCATGCTGTTGTGTGATGGGCATTGTTTCTGTATAGCTCAAGACCCTTGTTCCCTACTAGTCCCCAAACCCCTGTTAGGTGAATGCTGCTGTCCTTGGTGTCAGCTGCTGGGATTATTTCTCTCACCAACTTGAAGAAAGGCTGTAGCTTCTCAGAAAAAAAAGATGAAATTCATCTTTCAAGATAGTTACACAGATTTTATGTAATTTCATTCTTTTTGTTGTTGTTGTTTTTCGAGACAGAGTTTCTCTGTGTAGCCTTGGCTGTCCTGGACTAACTTTGTAGACCAGGCTGGCCTCGAACTCAGTGATCTGCCTGCATAATTTCATTCTTTTAAAGTTACTTTAAAGTGTTTATTTGCACACTGAAATGGAGTCTCACTATTTAGCCCAGGCTGTCTCTAAATTCCTGTCTCTAGATGCTCGTGTCTCAGCCAGCAGAATAGCTGGACACCAAGTGCATACCACAGTGCTTAAAATAATGTTTTGTTTTGTTTTTTTTAATGTAGTGCTCTTCTTCTCCATCACTGTTGTTAAGGTGTGTGCCCTCTAGGTCCTTACCATCCACAGTGGGCTAGGCAGGAATCAAGAGCTTCTAGAGTGATGGATAGGTGTGCTGTTTTCGCGGCACAGCAGCATGAACAGAGGCTGTGGATGTATCCTTGGCAGGAGTCCTGTTCCTCAAGTTTGGGCTTAGTTGCTGGAGAGGGACGGGAGAAGTGCTCAGATGGAGCATCTTGTGGGTGAGGGTGGGCCCTGTCTCCACTCCAGGATCTAACTCTGGACACCCAAGTCCC